>NW_026879256.1:0-26788 GCF_032173495.1 Musca vetustissima
TTTTCAAGGACTCATAGATTAAAAGGCGTGGATTTTTTAAAGAATTATTTTTCAAGGACTCATAGATTAAAAGGCATGGATTTTTTAAAGAATTATTTTTCAAGGACTCATAGATTAAAAGGCGTGGATTTTTTAAAGAATTATTTTTCAAGGACTCATAGATTACAAGGCGTGGATTTTTTAAAGAATTATTTTTCAAGGGCCATCCATGCAAGGCGTGGATTTTTTAAAGAATTATTTTTCAAGGGCCATCCATACAAAGCTTGGATTTTTTAAAGAACTATTTTTCAAGGACTCATAGATTAAAAGGCGTGGATTTTTTAAAGAATTATTTTCCAAGGACTCATAGATTAAAAGGCATGGATTTTTTAAAGAATTATTTTTCAAGGACTCATAGATTAAAAGGCGTGGATTTTTTAAAGAACAATTTTTCAAGGACTCATAGATTAAAAGGCGTGGATTTTTTAAAGAATTATTTTCCAAGGACTCATAGATTAAAAGGCATGGATTTTTTAAAGAATTATTTTTCAAATTTGGAACAAAAAGCGTGTTTTTTTAAAGTACTCCTGGAACAATAAGTGTTGATTTTTAAAGGATCTCTGGAACAATAAGTGTTGGTTTTTAAAGGATCTCTGGAACAATAAGTGTTGATTTTTAAAGGATCTCTGGAACAATAAGTGTTGATTTTTACAGAATTGGTTTTGAAGGACTCGCAGATCAAAATGAGTGGATTTGTAAAGAATATTTTAAAAATACTCCTGGAACAATGAGTGTGGATTTTTAAAGGGTTATTGGAACAAAAAGCATGGATAAAAAAATGTTTTTAAAGGACTCCTGGCACAATATGCATGGATTTTAAACAATTTTTTCAAGGACTCCTGGAACACAAAGATCGGAATTTTTATAATCTTTCGGTTTGGATTTAAAAAAAAATCCAAGACCTTCCTTGAGCGAGGTCCTTTGGGTTTGAATTTTTTATGAAAAAAGCAAGGGTCCTTGGCCGTAAATTAAAAAAAGTCAGGGACCTTTGGTCTTGGATTAAAAAAAAACAAGGACCTTTGAACGTGGATTTTTTAAGAAGAAACTGAAGAACTTGTGGGGTAGTTTAAAAAATATAGACTTTTGAATGTGGATTTAAAACAAATCATAATCCTTTTGGCGTAGACTTTTTAGAAAAAAATCAAGATCCTTGGACCTTTGCACGTGGATACTTTAAGCACAAAATCAAGGATCTTTGCTCGTGGATTTAAAAAAATATCAGGAACTGTTGGGCGTGTATATTTTAGGAAAAAAATCAAGGACCTTTAGGTGTGAATTTAAGGGGACCCCCCTCCCCATCAAAAACTAATAACCCCATCGATTCCAAATTTTTACACGTTTCTCTGTGAGTGTAAAGCTATCGTATGAACTAGGATAAAGCCAATCGGTGAAGATCTTCCTTATTTTTTAACTTGGTTTTTGGTCAAAAATTTGGTCAAAATTTTCCAAAAATATTTTTTAAAGGTCCGCCATTTTTTTTAATTTTGGAGCGTATTCAATAATCCTAGTTCATACGAGAGCCAGACATGTACTCTTTCTAACACCGTTGGAATTTTCGGATTCCGATGTTCCAGTGAGGAGTTATCATGCCCGCCATCAAAAATGAGGACTTTTCTTTAATTACAAAAAACAACAACAAAACCATTACCAAATTTTTTTTGTAAATTATTTTTCTTCTCTTTTAAATCTTCAAATATATATGTACGAAGTTACAAACCTTAACAAGCATTGGTATTGATTTACCAGCCCATTGAAAATCTTGAAAAATTAAAATCGGGAATGGGGGGGGGGTTCCCTTAATAAAAATTAATTTGTTGAAGAACTTTGACCATTTGTTGAAGGACCAGACATTAAAAAAAATTGTTTAAGGACCATTAGACGCTGATCATGAAGGATTTCTTTTTATAGTCGTGGATTTTTTTTAAATAGATTCTTATACAAAAACTATTTCGAGGAGGAGTGAATGAATAAAGGGAACTGTTTTAAGGTTGATTAGGTGTGGATTTTTTCAGGGACTATTTGGCGTTAATTTTTAAATTATATTTTTTAATGTGTCGATTTTCGATGAAATTTCCTCGAACAATTAAAACTAGATTTTTATGAAGGTTTCTTCACGGGTCATTACATTAGATTTTTGAATTTTTAAGACATTTTTCGCAAATACTTTTCCACCATTTGGCCTGGATTTGTTGAGAAGATTTATTTAAAACGGTTACTCATCACACTGATTTTATGTTAGAAGAAATTAAATTCACCTTAGCCAAATAAAATACCAATAAACAATTTATTTAAAAACAATTAATTTTCCTACCGTAAGTCGTAAAATATCACCCTCGACTAATCAATTGAATTACATTTAAATATATGTTTTTATTATTATTTGATTTTTATTTCGAAATAAATATTTAACATACTCTAATTGGATCCTTGAAAACTATATAATGCATTTTTGTTCTTATTTATTTTGCAAACACTCGAAACCATATTGTAAAACCCATTTCCATATAGCGAGCTTTCAACGTTTATGGCGGTACATTATGCACACAAACCATCATCATCATCCTACGACTAAACCATAAACTAAATCAGCCATAAAGCCAGACGACGACGTAGTCTTACACATACATACATACTCATTTAAATATTCTAGTTCACCACATGCAAAAAAAAAAAATGAAAAACACCAGCGCATTATTCTAATAGCAAAATATATAGGGAAGCAAAAGGACGAAGTATCAAAATATGATGACATCACTTACCTTAGAAATTGACTTAGGATAATCCGTATGAAATCCAATTGTCAACTGTGACACAATTTCTCTTTTAGTTTTCTGCACTTATTGAATAGCAGCATGATTTATGTGAACTATTTTGATTGGAACATTTTACATAAGACATAACTTATGCATGCGGTTATTGTATGGGGATAATATTTGAGTTTTTTGTTGTTTTTGTTTATTTTTTGTTGTTATTGTTATCTCGGAGTTGTTGTTGAATTTGTTATGTTATGCTTGTTATGATATTTTTATCCTTTCAAATAAGAACATTTAAATACTAAATTGATTTGATTTTTTTTGGTATACTTCAATGCACACTGTTATAATTTTATTTATTTTTTATTCTAATATATATTTTTAAATGATATCTATATATATAAAAATGAATTGCTGTTCGTTAGTCTCGCTAAAACTCGAGAACGGCTGAACGGATTTTTCTTATCTTAGTCTTAAAATATTCGTAGAGCTTCAGGGAAGGTTTAAAAGGTGAGAAAAATTTAAAAATCGCGAAAAATTTGCAAAAAAAAAAAAAAATATTATGAAAAAAAATATTATGAAAAACAATGTTATGAAAAAATAAATATTCATTTGTCAAATATTGAAAATTTTCAAAATATTTTATTTTATTCAATTGGCATTGTAACCCAACTTTTTTTTCTGAGAATGCAGAACAATAATTGAGATGAATTCGCGATCATTGTATGTACACGTTTTCCATAAAATTCACGTACATTTTGGAACAAATGCAAGGATGAAAATCTGAAGATTCAGAAAGAGTTCTGATTCTAAGACACGTGCCCTAGGTTATTCTTCTTGAAAATAATAATAATAGGAACACAGTATCGAAAAAGGTGGATTACTATTACATGGGGGATATTTGAAACCTTGGGCGAACATAACATGGCAGCCAAATACCGAATATTAAGGGATGCCGTTAGATGGGGATATCCGAATACTTGAGTCAATGTGGAAAATTCTAATTAGGGAGAATTTCTGCCCAATAAGTATCCCTAATATTAGGTTTGGGAAAAAGAAATCCATTAGACCGGTGGAACGATCGAATTTTACAGGCATGTCGTAACATCGTCCAGGAGCTAAAAATTAAACCATTCACACAAAGCTGGATTCAAAAATAAGCTCAATGGTTGGGGCCTCACCAATACCAATACCGCAATTTCAGAGCACTATCTTAAAGATTATTTAATATTGGGCTATCGTTATGTGAATTATACATCAACAATATTGCTATGCAAGACAACGTTTGCCGGGCCGGCAATGTTGAAGTGTTCGTGGATGTTCAGGGAAGGTTTAAAAGGTGAGAAAAATTTGAAAATCGCGAAAAATTTGCAAAAAATATTTTGAAGCATATTTGCATTTCCGCGAATTTAGTATCGAGCTATATGGAAAGCACCACGTCGTAGTTGTTATTTTGACGTATTTTGAGCGAAAATTGGTAGCGTATCATTCCTTTAAGAATATATTTGTCATTTATTAAAATTTTTCAAAATATTTATTTTTTTTTAAATTGCATTGACATTGTATTGAAACATTTTTTTGGGAGAATACAAAAAATAATTGAGAAGTATATTATTGAATGCACACGCGATCATTGTATTTACACGTTTTCCATAGAATACAGGTACATATTGGGACCAATGCAAGGATGGAAAATCAGAAGACATTCTGAATCGAGTTCGTGGCCATTCAGGATATTCGGATTCTAAGATCCATGCCCTAGATTAATATGTTTGAATATAATAATATGAACATGTTGTTCCTTAAAGTAAATGAAATGTTGATATGCAACGGGAAATATGAAATCAGGTGGTTAAATGCCTAATCCTTTTCAATATCTTTGAACTTATAAACAGACCACGTCGCATATATCCCATACCAAAAATGTGTATCACAGAGAAAACTAATATACCAGATATTTTCTTTGCAAAAATCTATCATTAAGTTCAGCTGTAAAGAGAACAACCGACAAAAAACCAGCAAAATTAGAAAAATAGCATAATATCTAATTTGATGGTTGTACCAAAACCTCCATCCGATGTTACCTATTCGTATTGAACATGCCAACTACCGATCACACTCAGATTGGAAAACGGGAGTAAGAACCTTTAGATATAGTGCATAACTTCTGGGATGATGTTATGCCAAATTATAGCCAACTCTATGAGAAGATTAGGTCAATGTATTGAAAATGGGGCGAGACCTGTATGTATTGCTATATCAAAACTTGGACCTAAATAGGTAATTTTTCGCAGAAATGTGTCTCACCTCCAATATCCCGGAATGACATATTTTAGCTACTACAATGGGAATGGAGATATATACATTTTTGGTAGGAATATTTGACAGCATATGAGAAATTATTGGGGTTACCATTATATGGGTGCTCCCCGGAAACTTGGATCAATATTGATAATTCTTTGTAAGGAGATTTTGTACTCACTGATCATTTAAAATATAAAATTACAGCTAATTTGGTTGAAACACGTGTCCAAACAAAGTACAGAGGAGTGGACCAATATTGACAATTTTAAGTAGGGTTCATGCTACCAAATAAAACAACCAATTACAGCTGATTAGGTTGAAAAAAGTGCCCAAAACTCCAAAAATGTGGAGTGCCATTATATGGAGGCTTTTCCGAAGCTTGCACAATTTTTTAAGGAACATTTTCTACTCAATGATCATCCAATATATAAAATTAAATGAAGGGATTACCTGGATACTTGCCAATATTGATAATTTTAAGTACAGATATTCTGTTGTAAACCGTGCCCAAGATCTTCAAAATATGGAATGTTTATTGCTACCGTTATATGGGCAGTACTCTGAAATATGTGCCAATATTGATAATATTTGGTACGGATATTTTCTGTTCAATTACATCCCATTCTGTTGAAAAATCGTCAAAACTTCTCATATTGCGAGGTACGGTTATATGGCTACCCTAAATAGTGAACCTAGGAGTAGTAGCAATGTATGTGCAAATTTCAGAGCACTATCTCAAATCGTGGAGGGTAGAAAAAGCTAACTTATTATTGGCCTATCGTTATGTGAATAATACATCAACAATATTGCTATGCAAGACAACGTTTGCCGGGCCCGCTAGTATCTAATAAAAAATCAAAAATGTTATTTGATATTTTTAATATATTAATTAAATTTTCCATTTTAGTTATGTTCTTATTGATTGATACCCGTCATGTTAAACATAAACACGTAACCATGACGAATGAGTAATATGATTGGTATTGATTGCATATTGCTCATACGCTGGATAGGACATACGCTGTAGGAATAATATATGGCATTTCAAGATTAATTTGTAATATATTTGGGCATACTGAGTTCAAGTGACACTTTAGAGTAACTTCGGGTAATGTGAACTATGCGTGCAATGTAGACCTCCCCATATTTTAGAAAAGGCTTGAAATATCGCAATGCGGCCATGATAACAGTTTTCCTAAGTAGTAAAAACAAACATCAAATATGATTTTCAATACGTATTTGCAATGTTGAAAATTTAGATAAGCTCTGATTGTAAATGTGTGATTTGATATAGAAGGAAGTCGTCTGGTATCTTATAGGTGATCGGTGAGTCTGAATTTTTATTTATTTTTTAAATCCAAAATTTTAAACAAAATAAATCAAAGTCGGATAATGTGCACCACTATAACAAGCGGAATCTTTTCCTTGGGACTAGTTCGAAACATGGACACTTATTAAAAACCTTTCTGTGAGGAGGTATTCTATCTTCTGAAAACTCGATATGCGAAATTACAGCTGCTTCGGTTAGATAATGCAGCTAGGACCATACCCGCCAAGTTATTTACCGTTGTTACGCCGACAATATCAAGTGAAGAAAATGGTAGTCTACATTACCCAAAGTTCCTCTACATTCGAGCTGAACGGAGTCTTCCTAGTCTACTTTAGTTTATGGGCGAACTAAAGGAAGTCTTTATAGACGAGATCTAGATGAGTTGACAAGCTGAAAGTAGCCTTTGAAGAGTATTAATTTATACAGTATTTTTAGACAATCTGAAGGCAGTCTGTATTATAGAGATCAAAGGGTCGAGATGATAATTAAAACTGAAGATTAAAAACCATCCGTTTCGCTTTTGCTTAATTTTATTTTTAAAAAATACAATTGTGAATATTTTAAAATAGTATAGAATTACCTCCGATGTTTTTCTGATTAGCGCAAAGTATCAAACTGAGACTATAATGATGCGATTCAAATTTAATACGTTCTAGATCTAGAACTAGACATGATCTCGATCAACATGGCTATATTTTGGTATGTTTGAAACAAAATCTTTCTATTAAAAATATTAATAGCAAAACAAAAGAGTCCGTAATCACCGTATGAAAAAAAATCGAATTTTATACTGTGATTTTTTGACAATCGCGTCCGTTCATCGATGATTGCGACCACTGTTGCGAACCAAATGTTGTATGTGGCTTTGTGTGGCGCCAAGATTTTAACGCCCACATTTTAATATACCGATCGTTATATATCGACCAGCTGAGACTATTTAGACATTTGTGTCCGTCCGTCTGTCTATAATAATTTGTTAACACGACACATACCACACTTATGGACCAATCGTCACGTAATTTAGCATGTAGGACGGGTTTTGGCCAGAGAAGACCCCTATTTTATCGTAATGATCGGAGATGAAATTAACCAAAAACTTAATTTTTATCTGTTTTTTTTTTCTGGTGGATCAAGAGGCCACAATTATTACCCGAACATTACGAAATTTTACACAGAGAAAGAAGTCTAGCTATAGAATAAGCATGAAACAGACAGATCGGTCGGAAACCGACTTTTGTGTGCAAAAACGACAAAATTTGTATTATATGGCGTATACTATATATACTCCTGAAGGATATGTACCCAAGAAGATGATATCCAAGACGAGTGGTTGACCTTTAAATTGACAACAATTATGTGGAAGTATGTAGTCGGACATGGGTGCTATATGTAAATATTTAAGTGGACCCCCCCCCCTCAATTCATGGTTTCAAAAAATTTAATTTTGTATTTGGATTTAATTCAAGCCTAATTCAAGAATGTCCCTAGAAACTTTGAAGTGAAAATCGCAACAACTTTTTAAGATATAGCCGATTTATTATGTCAGCATCAAGTGAAAGCAAGAGGGCTTCTCAAACTTTTTTTTCTATTTTTCACCTGACCAGCAGAATTCCAATGTTGGTCATTATAATGAGAGGCCAAAATTTAACGGGATAATTTTTCTTTTGTGTAATTTAACAAAATCATTACCTTTTTGAGTAATTTTTTTCTCCGGGAAAACATAATTCGGAAGAGATGCCGATGAGGAGCTGTTGACCTCTAATCGGTCAAGAGAGTGCAAATATGGTGAAATATTTCCAAGCTTGGAATATAGACTCAGTGGTATGGTCGGCCCCTTCCGACTATACTGATCCGCTCACTGTTTTTTTTTTTTGTGAAATAGTTTCATATATAGAATAAAAAAGGGAGTTCCCCCCCAGAACTACTTAATCTTCCACATTTCTGGTAGCACATGCCCACCGGGCCGCATAAAGATCATTATGTGCGCGGATACGATCACGATGCCTGGGACAAACATTGATGACTTTTGTGATATGTTGAAATCATAACTCACGCACATAGCTGAGTATTTCTATACGAGAAATATGAAGATATCCGACACGAAGTGAACGGCCACACACAACATCGAGAATGTGGCTACATTGGAATGTGAAATTCGATGGATCCATAGTTCCAATCCCTAATTACCCCAAGGTTCTTGGATTTAATTCAAGCCTAATTCAAGAATGTCCCTAGAAACTTTGAAGTGAAAATCGCAACAACTTTTTAAGATATAGCCGATTTATTATGTCAGCATCAAGTGAAAGCAAGAGGGCTTCTCAAACTTTTTTTTTTATTTTTCCCCTAACCAACAGAATTCCAATGTTGGTCATTATAATGAGAGGCCAAAATTTAACGGGATAATTTTTCTTTTGTGTAATTTTACAAAATCATTACCTTTTTGAGTAATTTTTTTCTCCGGGAAAACATAATTCGGAAAAGATGCCGATGAGGAGCTGTTGACCTCTAATCGGTCAAGAGAGTGCAAATATGGTGAAATATTTCCAAGCTTGGAATATAGACTCAGTGGTATGGTCGGCCCCTTCCGACTATACTGATCCGCTCACTGTTTTTTTTTTTTTTTTTTGAAATAGTTTCATATGTAGAATAAAAAAGGGAGTTCCCCCCAGAACTAGTTAATCTTCCACATTTCTGGTAGCACATGCCCACCGGGCCGCATAAAGATCATTATGTGCGCGGATACGATCACGATGCCTGGGACAAACATTGATGACTTTTGTGATATGTTGAAATCATTACTCACGCACATAGCT
The DNA here is from genome assembly GCF_032173495.1 of Musca vetustissima. NCBI lineage: Eukaryota > Metazoa > Arthropoda > Insecta > Diptera > Muscidae > Musca > Musca vetustissima. Next base: position 9,240 of record NW_026879256.1, read on the forward strand.
GAGTATTTCTATACGAGAAATATGAAGATATCCGACACGAAGTGAACGGCCACACACAACATCGAGAATGTGGCAACATTGGAATGTGAAATTCGATGGATCCATAGTTCCAATCCCTAATTACCCCAAGGTTCTGTGGGCTATATTTTGTAGCTGATATAAGTCACTTGTCGACAATGCTTGGATACCTGATATATAAACCTTGTTGTCAACCTATACATTAGCGATATGCCGGTCTACGGCAAAATATGCGGATCCAGTATGTTCGATAGAAGAACATTCCATCTAGAGTGCCGTCCTGAGAACTGCAATAGGATGTTTTCTCATGACTCCAATAGACCACTTATATCAGGAGAGAAGATGCGTCAACACAACAAGACGTTGTCGATGCAATATTTGCTTGGGTGTTACTAAACCATGACCTTGCGAATATGCATCCACCACCTCGACAATTCATTAAGGATTTTCATGATTTGCATATATAGAGGTGGAGAGATACATAAGAGAGCATCTAAATCAACAGATCTGTCCAGCATTGATAAATTGTATTCACACTGATGTCGTTGAGGAAGCAATTCGAGAACTCAGGGTGACCACTATAATCTGAGAGGACCCAATGCCGTTAGCAGCAGCTACCGCGACAAAGCAGACAATGCTTTTTTTCTAATCATATCTGGTAATGTCCGATCATATCTGGTAATGGTCAACATGACACGATATACATATCTTCGACTACCCAGCCAAACCTACTCAGTAGGTGTCAGCATTTATTAATCTGGATTTAGAAGCTGATTCAGATTAAGTAGAACAAGTAAAAAGCGTTAAGTTCGGCCGGGCCGAACTTTGGTTACCCTCCACCATAGGTATACTGACAGATATTTCAAATGAAAATATAGGGAACATACCAAAAAGTGGGCCTATACAGACATTTCTACAAACATATAATGTAAACCAAATACATTATGGTGGAAGTATCATTATGGGGGACTCTATTTTGAACTAAAATGTTTGTATCAGAATAATTTCTTTACAATAATTTCTTTAAAAATAACGAAAATCTGTAGGTATCATTATATGGGGGCTAGGCCTAAACGCGGGCTATAGTTCATATATAGTTCATTATTGAACCGTAAGTTCTAGTTTTTTATCTTGATATCCTCCACAGGTGAAATGCTTACAACACTATATTAATATAAAAAAGGGGGTTATATGGGGACTACCCCCAAAAGGGGGCGATTGAAAAATGCACTCAAGAAACCCAAAATACCGAAAATTGGGGGTACCCTTATATGGAGCTATGCATAAACGTGGTCCGATAAAGCCCATCTTCGAACTTGACCTCCCTGCAGACAAAATTTTGGCAATTCGTTTAGAGGCTAGAGTGATTACAACAGACAGACGGACATGGCTATATCGTCATAGAATTTTACGCTGATCAAGAATATATATATATTTTATACGGTCGGAAGTGATTATTTCTATGAGCTAAAAACGGAAAACCAAACTTAATATACCCTCCATACTATGGTGGAGGGTATAAATATAAATATATCCTCCTATACTATGGTGGGGCGAATTCGGTTGAAAAACACGTTCAAGAACCTCAAAATACCGAAAATTGTGGGTACCCATATATGGGGGCTACTCGAAATAGTAGACCGATATCTATAATTTTTAGTGGACATATTTGGTACCCAATAAGAACCCAATGTACTAATTTCAGCGAATTCGATTGAAAACTGCGCTCAAGAACCTCAAAATTCCGAAAATTGGGGGTACCCTTATATGGTGGCTACCAGGGGACACTTTTTTAATGTATATCTGGTATATACATTAGGATTTTAAAAAATCCTGCAATAACCACAAACAAAAAACTTAGCCTAGGGTAACTTTGAGCTTATATGTTCCTAATATACTCGCCAAGGGGTTTACCCCTAAATTAATACCTCATCTTCAAAAACATGAACTCCAATTTGCAGCATAGTGTTATTAATTATATTAGCATATTCAAACATTGGTTAAAGTTTGTCTTTAAAATAAAACAATAATTAGTTTCTCCATCCATAATATGTTTTTTTCAAAACTAAACAAAACAATTTGATATGAGTAATTTTGGTCTATTGCTAAAAACTTTCAACTATTCAATATTATCTTTTAATTTAAAATCTAGACAACAATGTTTGCTTTGACATGCCACAAAAAAAACTGAAAAAAAGAAACCAAAACTCAAGTATTCAACATATTGTCAATGTTTTAGCAATTTTCACAATGTCATGTTATTTTTTGCACTATTCCATTCACTTTTTCACCTACACATTGTCACACAACAAAGACATTCAAAATTGCTTTCCGTCTAAAGGTGATAACAATATGAGTGTGCTTGTGTGTGTGTGTGTCTGGGTAAAAGTAAAAGATAATGGACAGCAAAGAACGCACCACAAAATGTATTATTTTTGCGCTTCGTTTTTTTCTTTGCCTCTTGCATTACTCTTCTGTTTCTCGTGTTATTTTTTTATTGAATTTTTTGCTCGTTTTTGTGGTATTTGTTCTTATGGTGAAAGGTTAAAAGCAATGGAAAAAATAGAAGGAATGGAGAAAACACGTTCGTTGTTGTCTATGAAGTATGACCTATTTTCCTAAGTCTTTCAAGAAGTGGTTTTGGATTTTATTATGGGATAAGTAATGCATTGAAAGCCTCTTTTTCTTCTGGCCTGTGATTCTATTTAAAACTTGATTGTATAGACCATAAACGAATAGTTGGTCAGAGGTCAATAATGAAAGAGCCATGCTCAAAGTAGTATGCATTTCGTAGTGGACTGAAATGTTGTGGAAAATTCGATTATGGCCAATTGGATATCACAAATCATATTTGACGAATATAACTGAACTTCATATTTCAAAATAATGATTTAAGTATCTCTTCGTGGAACTAGGAAATTTCCATAAGTCAAAAGCTGTCGAAATTGTTTATAAGTAGTAAAAAATATAATTTGTTTAATAATACAGAAAAGGTCTCAATTAAAAATAGATGTAAGTGTCGCTCATAAGATTTTAGACATTCGCATATTTATATCGTCCTTTTCCACTTATACCCAATCATTGTCGCCCAGATACACGTTAAACAAATTCGTATAAGTAAAAATATAAAATAAAAACCAGTGAGCGGAGCTGTATAGTCGGACGGGGCCGACCATATGATACCCTACACAACTACCACGGAATTGTAACATTCTGCGGATGTATATTCCAAGCCTGGGCAATACTTCTTGATATCTACACCCTGTTGCCCGATTAGAGGTCAACAGCACCTCTTCATTACACTGACATATTTTCTGTACTCTGTACAATCCTTCTTATTATTTATCCAGATTCCCTTCACCGTGGGTTATGATGTTCGACTTATAAATGTGGCCTATAGATCAACTCGAAAAACCACAAAAAAATTAGTTTTTGGTCCACTTCATCCCAAAATTATTATCTGATCATCACCGAAAATTATAGGTGTTGTCCTTGACCAAACATGAATCCTCATGGAAAGCGATCATCGACATATTTCCGCCCTCTTGTGTGGTAATGGGTTGCTAAATAATATTTGAATACCTAAGCACCTGTAAATATTTAAGTGTATCTGCCACATCCGAGTACATACGACGATATAATTGGTATCTCTTCGATACACTATCAACTTCTCGGGTCTATGTGCTTCAGGAGTAAAAATATACGCCATAGAATACAAAATTTGTGATTTTTCACACAAAAGTAACGGTCCATTTGATCCGCTAAATACTGACCGATTTTTCTCAAAACAGGCATGCTTATTCTTTGGCCCGATCCCCTTCTCCAATCGACAAATATAAAGTTTTTGGTACATTTCATCCCCTAAATATTAACCGATCTTTAAGAAAAACAATAGGGGTCTTCATTGGCCAGAACCCATCCTACATGCAAAATTTCGTGAAGATTGGTCCATAAATGTGGCCTGTATCGTGTTTACAAATTATAATGGACAGACGGACGGACACACATGTCTAGATCGACTCAGCTAGACGAGATATGACGAACGGTATACTTAAATGTGGGTCTAGGACCAATATTTCGCGGTGTTACAAACTTTTGGAGCTGCACAAAGCTATAATACCTGACAACATAGTCGGGTAGGGTATAAATATAACATTTTGTCCAGTCTATTTCCAAAACTCAACATTAGTTACTCATGATACCCAATCATTTCCCAAAGGAAAATCAAAACTAAACCCAAAAAAACAATTCTCAAGATAATTCAACACTTACAAAACCACAAGTTTTCACTCAAACTTAAAACAAAAACAACTAACTTTTATATTTAATTATTAATTCAAATTTTATTGTTTACATTCCATAAGACGCCCAGTCACACACACACACACACCCACATTTGCACAATAATATTTTAATGCCAGTTATGAGAAAATTTGTAACAAATTTGTTGGTTTTTTGTCTTCTAACATCTCTAACTTTCTGATGCTTTAACTTTAAACCAGGGCTGTCCACACTAATACATGCAAATGTTTCTTATTGTATTTGTTTCAAATACACAATTTTCAAATTTATGTTTCTCTCTTGTTAAACTGTGAGAAAAATTGTAAAAACTTGTATTTCAAATTTTAAGACAGAAGAACATTTTGTATTCAATGCAAATATGCTTGTTAATGATATATTTTCCTATATAAAGATAGATTTGCTTCTTTTTCGCCAATCCCCATTGTATTGGTCACATATTTCGACTTTTTCTGAACTAATTTTTGCCAAAAATATCCTAATTTTTTCGTTCAGTGTATGAAAACAAAAAGGAATGAATGACAATTTTGAAAATATTTTTTGTTTTCAAATGTTTCTATTTTTATCATTGTGTGTGTGAGAGTTTTGACACACACCGACAGCCCATGGGACCTATTTTGGGCACACCTGCTTTAAACCTATTTCAAAAACTAACTTTCCTTTTATTCAATCAATTCTGGTATGATGATGTAATTTTAAATATACTTCAAGTTTTAGAAACGAAGAGAAAAAATAATACGAAAAACTTTATGGAATAGTTAGATGCTGTCTGAATTTGTCTGTCTGTCGGTCTGTGTCCACATGACTTGATTGTAGTTGGTTTTTTTGTTGTTGTTAGATTCTGCTGTTATGTTTGCATGGTAAAAATATTTATAATTGGGTACGGTGTGAAGTTTGTAGCCACAGCCAATGGGAAAACTTGTGCAAAACTAATTGACGTTTATACGTACAATTTTTTCGGGGAGAAAAGGTGAACAAAAAATGGGAAGGAGTTTTTTTTGGTAGTGTTGTTTAGTCTATGGTAAAGTTTTGTATAATTTGGGACCGGAGGACAAGAGATTTTGTGGAATTTTGTAACACTAACATTTTATCATGGGATATTTAAGGGGATATTTGATGTCACGATATAACTCGCAAAATTAAATAGCACATTTACAATTTTTTTGAAATCCCGAAATCCTTACTTATAGACATGGAAGCACATAGGGGAGACTGGTGTAGCTTCGGCCATTTCAGTTTAGAGCTCCATATTTCAGTACATATTCAACAGATATAAAGACTTTTTGGCTGGTTATTGTCTTCTGATACTTTGTTTTAAAAGCTCGTACCAAAAACATATAATAAACCAGTAAGCGGAGCAGTATAGTCGGACGGGGCCGATCATATGATACCCTACACAACTTCCACGAAAATATAACCTTGTGTGGTTCTATATTCTGATCATGGGCAATATTTGCACTCTCTTGACCTTCAACGTGGGCTGTGTTGTTATGTTCGGCTTTCAATTGTGGCCTATACATCGACTCTAAAAAACACAACAAATTAAATTTTCGGTCAACTTTATCCCAATATTATTATCCGATCATCACAGGCGTTGTCCTTGGCCATACCTGGATCCTCATGGAAAATTTTAAACCGAACCGCGCTATATCTTCGCCCTCTAAGGTGGTAATGGGTTACTAAATGATATTTGAATATGTAAGCACCTGTAAATATTTAAGTGTAACTCCCACATCCGAGTACATATGACAATATAATTGGTATCAATTTAAAGGTCAACCACTCCTCTTGGATATACTATCAGCTTCTAGTGTCTCTGTCCTTCAGGGGTAAATATATACGCCATCGAATCCAAATTTTGTAATTTTTCACACAAAAGACAGGGCCCATTTGACCCGCTAAGTATTTATCAAAACAGGCATGCTTTTTCTTTGGGCCGATCGCCTTCTACATGTAAAAATTCGCGATGTTTGGGCCATAATTGCGGACTCTTGGTTAATTTCATCCCCTAAATATTAACCGATCTCTACCAAAAACAATAGGGGTCTTCATTGACCAGATCTCATCATACATGTAAAATTTCGTGAAGAATGGACAGACGGACGGACGGACGGACACACATGTCTAGATCGACTCAGCTAGTCGAGATATGAAGATCGGTATACATAAAGGTGGGTCTAGGACCAATATTTCGCGGCGATACAAACTCTTGGGGCTGCACTAAGCTATAATACCCTGACAATATATACAGTTCTGTCAAAAAAGTCAAATTCGCCGAAGGTGCCCCATACCCTGGGTAGCTTCGGCATTTGATGTGGCACTTTCATGCCTCATAGGCATAGCCTAGGTGGCTCAGTGTTTGTAATTTCGAACCATATTAAATGGTTATTTATAAATACACACACCAAACAATTAAAAGAAATAATATAGCACTTCATGTAGCACGTCATGCCGAAGCTGCCCCAGTCTCCCCTACACATAAGTTAAAATATCGATTTCTCGTCTTGGAGAACGCCACAAAAAATCTTTTGGGCAACATTTTTTGTAGAATATTGCGAGGATAACCTATGGAAGAGCTGCAGGTATTCTACTTTCTGTAGAAGAACTGGGGGTATTCTTCTTCCTATAGCAGAGCTGCAGGTATTCTACTTCCTATAGAAGAGCTACAGAGCTATGAACTGAGTCAAGAGCTACTTATCTGAAATGATATCTCCTAAAAATTACGGCTTGAACTATAAATAACCTAAAATGGAGTGAATTTAATATTAGGGCTATTGAAAATGTTCTGCGAATGTGTTACATTGCATAAAAGGGCCGGTAATCTTATATGGGTTCAAAATATTCTAATCAGGAATATACTTGATAGGCTCCCCAGTGGATGTTTGTATGTGAAAACCAAAAATTCCAAATTACAGTACATTCGCATGTAAAATTTGGAAAATATGAGGTATAGGGGCTGTTATATTTATTTATGGCCTATACTAAGAATCTGACATTTCCCTAGGAAAAATTTTAATTTTCTAGCAAAACTTAATTAGATAGTACCTTTTGACGAACGACCATGTGATGTGCTGTTTACAGTGAAATAACAAAACTATTTGCCAAAAAAAAAATGGAATTCAATTGTGAATTTGGGAAAGAGACAAAAGTTTTGCAATCTCGAATATTATACCAGAGAACATTGATGTCTTGCGCGATCTGATAATGCAAGATCGGCATGTGACATACAAGGAGATAGCGGCATCCTACGATATTGTATGCATGATATATTGCATGACAAACTAGCCCTTAAAATAGGTTTATTCTCGTTGGATCCTGCACAGCCTGGAAAGCGATCGTGGGGGTCTTTGAATACAAGACAAATTTCACCAAAGCTAGTCGTCTCAAACCAACGCACACATTTTGATGGGTCATCAGCAGTACACTCAATGACTTATTTTTATTCGTACATAAAGAAACGAGTAAAAAAAGTGTCAGTCGTTGTTGCCGACCGATATATACCCTCAGCATATGCTTTGCGGAGGTCTTCGCAATTACACACATCTTTTTAATTCGTTTGTAATCTCTCTCCTCTTTGATAAAAACATATTCCTCATATGAGAGATATCCCATTCTCGTTTTTGATATGGGCTTGGTAATAGGTTGTGCAAGGTTTTATTCAAACCTGATAGCTCTTTCGCATGATAGTTCAATAGATAGTGCACCAGACTACAACCAACCCAAGATGAAATACATCCAATAACAATATCGGCAAAAATATATGAGGATTACACAAAACAGAAATGGCAGGATGTAGCGCCACACAGAGGCAAACGGCGACACTAAAATATGCAACGACTACAATCACTGCAGAAAATGTTTTCTTGCAACGATAGATGACGGTCTCATCACCTAGGACAGTCGTCCACATCAGACCAATAATACACTTTACTGGACTAAAAACGGTGAAATGATTAACGAAACTAACACAAGGATTAATCGAAAGAGATAGAGATGCCTACAAAGCATCTCAGAGAGGAGTAAAAGTAGAACAAAAAATTAAATCATGTATATAGTAGCATTCGTATAACCGATTTTTGTGATGTTTCTTATTCCAGATCATGCGTGCAATAGGTGAAGAGTTGTCATTTCCCCTCAACTCCCTCACCATCAGACATGAAAATGAAGACAATCAACATTAACTAATGTAAATCAGGACTATCATATTTCTATCACAATATTTCCCATTATGATTTTATTATAGTATCAAACTAATCTATGTTAAAATAAAAATAAAAAAACATATTTAGTAAAGCAAACCTTCCCTATTCACCTAAACCATCCAAGACAATCGCATAAAACATCAAGGAGCAAAAAGCTCAATTACACATTATCATAGAAAGTAATTTGAAACTTTATTTCCTAATTACTCATAATGCCATAGTTTTAGTATCGGGTTTCTGCAACTTCTTACGGCTGGAAATTGCCGTTGACAACATTAGCCAACAATACGGAATATCCGCAATGTCAACAGACAAACACACACACACCCTCGCGCACATTTATATAAACATTAAAATAACTAATTAACTTTAATAGGAACGTGAATGACAAAGTGAATGAATAAAGACAAAACTTTCGAGAATTAAATTTAAAAGCAACAAAAGAAGGAAAAAAATCGGACCTGTTGAAATAAGTTGAGCGCACAAAGTTTACTCTCCACCGTGCCTTCTACTGCTTCTTCGTATTCTTCAAAGGAATCTAAACATCATCACCAAGTGTAACTTTTCAAAAACAACAACAACAGCAGCAACAGCAATACCATCATGAGCAACAACATAGAATAAGCGAGAGTAGAAAAAGAAAAGCATAACATTTTTCAACAAAACGACAACAACAACACCATCGACAATGACTGTAAGTAGAGTAATGCAAACGAGATGAGAAGGACGAGGACGCCTACAAAAAAATCTAAACAAAAGCAACTACAATAAAACATCTGCTAAAAATGCACTAGGCTAGGCTATTCCTAACACCAACATCATGGCCAACAGCCACTAACGAACACATACAATACAAATTTGTATGAACACATACAAACACACACATGTGCGTGGGTACGTATACATGTGTGTTTGTGCCAATGGCTAAAAAATCAACAAACAACAACTAGTGTTACTACCGCCATTACCACTACTCCATGCCAACACCATGACGATGGATGCTGGCTTGGTTGGTTGACTGACTGGTTGTGTGCTGCTGTCTGAAGTAATAGGATAAAAGTTAAATGCCACAATAACTAGTAAAACACGCGCACACACCCAAATACATTCCACACTGATTTGAAAAAAAACTTAAATTTTATTTATTTTTTAATTAATTTGAAATTTTAATTAAGTAATTTTAAATTAATTTCGGATATGTTTTAAATCATGAACTTATGTATATGAATATTTTTTACCTTCCAACATAAGATGGAGGATATATTAAATGTGGAATTCATTATACACATCGGTATACGATATCGCAGTATACAAATGATAACGCAGTATTTAATATTTAAAAACGATGCCTACTCTACATATTTTTGGACTAATTACCACTAAGTGAGGCCTGGTGCTATCTGAAATATATTTATATTTTCTATATATATATATATAAAAGAGTAGCGTTATAAGTGACTGACTGATCATCAGCGCCCAGACGAAACGGCTAAAGCTAGACACTTGAAATTTGGTATGTAGGTCGGGTTTTTGGAAATTCGAACTAAAAGGTACTAAAAAGTGCTAAAAACTGTATTACGCGGAAACGGTTAGATGTAGAACTGTGAAATTTGGTACGTAGCTTTGTCTATGACGAGCGAAGTGGTATGTGTGAATTTTTGGAATTTAGTACTAAGATGTACTAAAAAATACTAAATATTATATTTGAATAGATCTATAGAGATGCATATCTGAAAATTGGTATGTGACTTAAGCTATTACAAATATAATGAGGTGCAAATTATTTCTTAGGAATTAGTACTAAAATGGTACTAAAACTGTATAACGCAGGAACGGTTGGAAGTACAACTGTGAAATTTGGTATGCAGCTTTGTCAATAATAGGGGAAGCAGTATGTGTGTTTTTTTGGAATTTAGTACTAAATGTACTAAAAAGTACTAAATACTGTATTTGAATGGAACCGGTAGATATACATATCTGAAACTTGATATGTAGTTTAAGCCATTAGAAATATAATGATATACAAAATATGTTCTAAAAATTAGTACTAAAATGTACTAAAACTGTATTAACCCGCACCGGTTGAAAGTAGAACTCTAAAATTTTGTATACAGCTTTGTCAATGATAATCGAATCAGAATGTCTGAAAAAATTTTATAAATTAGTACTAAAGGAACTAAAAAGTACTAAATATTTTACTACAATGGAACAGGTAGGGATAAATATCTGAAATTTGGTACGTATCTTAAGCTATCACAAATAGAGTGATTGGAAAACGTATTTTTTGCAAATTAGTACTAAAATGTACTGACAAACTATAAATAGTATATTGCAATATAACTGAAAGTTACATATAGAATACTATGCATAACATTGTTTTGGAAATTAGTACTAAAGGGGTTATAAAAACTACAAAATAATAAAATACAATGGAACTGGTAGAAATAGAAATATGAAACACATTATGTAGCTTACTCTATTACAAATAGAATGATATGCATTTTTTTTAAATCAGCACTAAGTACTATAGTATAATGGAACCGGAAGAAATAGAAATCTTAAACACGGTACGTATATTTAACTATTACAAGTACTGGCTGGATTAATTTATAATCTGTAGCTTAACTATTACAAATAGAGCGATATGAATAAATATTTTTCGAAAATTGTATTAAATTGGTAAATAAATATAAATTTAAATTTAGAGTACAAAAATTTCCAACTCTTAGTATTTGGTTTATTAGAAATTAGTACTAAAGGGTACCAAAAACACAACAAACTCAAAAAAAAAAAAAAGAATAACCGATCTCTTCATCAAACATCCATATGATATGAACAAGTCTTAAAAATGTTGAGACTCTGTGGGTGAGGTACTAGAAGGACCGATTAGTCCCATCATTCAATATTCGCATGGTTTTATAAAAATAATTTAAAGTAAAATTTTGTGGGGGAGGTACAAGAACGTGTCAACCGATGGGTCCCATCTTCGGACATCATCTAGGTAATGTAAACATATTACGATGGGCAAAGCTTCGATGAAATTTGAAATTATTTTCGCTTAATATGAGATATAAAATTTTTCAAACTTTTGACCCTTTGTGGACTGATGTCCTCCATCTTCGAAATATTACGATGACCACATTTTGAATGCCATCCGTTACTCCTTTCGAGAGTTATCGTGCGCACCATCCGGCCAGATAGACGAATCGATATTTGTAAATCGTCTAAAACAGATTTGGTCCAAAGACACATGGGGTCTAAAACCAATATTTCGATGAGGCACATTTTTGGCGTATCGAAGTGTATATACCCATTAGCAGTAAAGGTAATACAGTATTTTTCGGTTAATTGCACTTCAAAATGTGCACAATTTTTTGTCCGATTAACAGAGGAACCAATTACCCGCTTATTGGTTCCTCTATTCTCGGTGTCAAACATTTCTTGGATTTAGGATTTGATTTGGATAGGATTGGATTTATTCTAATTCTAGAAAGTCCCTACAAAGTACCAAGTGAAAATATACCCCTATTTATTGTGTCAGCATCAAGTGACGACTGAAGGGCTTCTCAAACTTTAAACACGTTTTTCTCTAAATATTGGTTTTGTGAATGGCGGGCACGATAACTCAAAAACTAATAACCCAATCGGTTCCAAATTTTTACACGTTTTCTCTGTGAGTGTATAGCTATCGTATAAACTAGGATAAAGCCAATCGGTGAAGATCTTCCAAATTAAAATCGAGAATGGGTTAAAAATTCCATACTCCAAACCCACTGTACATACCAAATCGTGGTATGCTTAGTGAAAGGGAAACAAGATGGCTATGGGTATGGAAACCGGAAAATCAAAGAAACATTCCAACATAACGGAATTCAGGAAGTATATTTCTCGTCAAGTGGAAATGAACATTTCGATTTCAATATACAGCACACATACAATGGAATATATATTTTTTTCTGGCATCTTACATACATTTAATGCCAAATTGTATTTATTAGTTTTATTTTCATACTTTTTTCGTTGCAATCTCCTACCATCCACTTTGGAAAGTTTTCTTTTTTGCTTTTTTATTTCAATTCAAATAAAGGCATTTTTCTCTCACTTCTTTTTTGTTATATCTGTGAAAAGTTTCTTTTGACTTGATTTGGTTGGCTTTGTGTATGTTTGTGTGTGTGGTAACAAAACTTCTAACAACCATTTGTTGCTGTAACCAAACAACAAGAACCAAACCAACAACAGATGAGCCGCACTTGATGTCAGTTGCCATGGTAGCCAACTGCTGTAAACACAAACTGAATTACAACATGGACATGTATTTGTTTGTGTGTATTATTGACATATAGTGTCGTGTCCTCTCTTTGTCTCTCTTCACCATCAGTCACTAACATTGTTAACTAATATTAAATTGTACAAAATATAGCAATTAAATTATTTGAGGTTGCTCGTCGCATTTTTTGTCTTTGTCTCCACTATTTTCTAGTGCAATGAAGTTGTCCTAAGTGGTTTTGTTATGGTTGAATAGATTTTGTTGCTATTTCAATTCAATTGTTGAACATTTTTAAAGCTAACATTGATAATTATTTTGTGTGCTGGACAATAGAGGGGGGGTTGTTTAAAGTTAAGTCCAATATTTTGTTTCTTTACCTACACCAAAGTATGGAGGGTATATTAATTTAGTTATTCCGTTTGTAGCTCATCGAAATATTTCCTACCTTATAAAGTATATATTCATGATCAGGGTAAAATTCTATGACGATATAGCCATGACCGTCCGTCTGTCTGTTGTAATCTTCTGAAGGAATTGAGATAGGGTGCTGGAATTTTTCATAGGATTTGTCTGCAGGCAGGTCAAGTTCGAAGACATCGATCCACTTTTAGGCATAGCCCCTATATAAGGGTACCCCTCAAATTCCCGTATTTTGGGATTCTAGAGCGGGTTTTTGAACCGAGTTAGAAACTCAGCACATTTGGTTCTTATTAGGTACCAACAAATATAAATATCGGTCCACTTTTTATGGTAGCCGCCATATAACGGTACCCCCAATTGTTTTGGGGGTTATAAAGCGCGTTTTTAACCGTATTCGCTGAAATTTGTAACATTGGGTAGTTATTGGGTACCAAATGTCTCTACTAAAAATTATAAATATTGCTCCACTTTTTCTGGTAGCCACCATATAACGGTACCACAAAATATTCGGTATTTAGGGGTTTTTGAGTGTGTTTTTTAACCGAATTCGCTGTAATTTCGTATTTTGTAGTGGTATTTAGTATGAAATCTCCCTCTTATTATTATGCCCCCTTTTGGGGATAGTCCCTATATAAACCCCCTCTATAATAAAGTATTCAAACGATTTTTTCCGCGTTTTGGCGATATGCTGTACTCAAAATTGTCAAAGTATGGAATTCTAAGACGATTAAGTCGATTTTGCCATCGGCTGTAAACCTTCTACCTTCGGTTGATATCGAGACCCTAGACCTCATATAAAAATACCTACCGATTTAATAACTAGGGTGAAAGAAGATATTGTGAAAAAAAGGAAAATGTTAAGTTCGAAATTGAGTTATATTGGTCCTCAATCAGGCATAGCTCTTCATATAATGATAACTCCAAATGTTCAGCAGTTCCCACACGATGTATTCAATATTGATCATCCTTTAGGTATAGCCCTATATATAACTTTTCCCTGTAAATTGCAGTATTTTGAGGGTTCTGCGAGATCAATATCGATCCACGTTTGTGAAAAATCACAATTAAAAATTGCTGAAACGGATCGGGCCAGAGAATAAGCATGCCTGTTTTGATAAAGATCGGTCAATATTTAGCGGGTCAAATGGACTCTAACTTTTGTGTGAAAAACGACAAAAATTGTTTTCCATAGCGTATAGATTTACCCCTGAAGGACATAGACCCGAAAAGTTGATAGTATATTCAAGAGTAGTGGTTGATCTTTTACTTGATACCAATTATATTGTCGTAGGTACTCGGATGCGGGAGTTACACTTAAATATTTACAGATGCTTACGTATTCAGATATTATTTAATAACCTATTACCACACTGGGGGGCGGAAATATAGGCGGATCACTTTGAAATGTTTCATGAGGTTCCAGTTATGGTCAAGGACAACGCCTAAAATGTTAGGTGATGATCAGATAATAATTTTTCGGATGAAGTGGACCGAAAACTTAATTATTTGTACTTTTCGAGTCGAAAGCCGAACATCACAACACAACCCACGGTGAAGGGAATCTGGACAAGTATGTAGAGGGGCTGTACTGATTATTAGTAACATTTTGTGACCACTAATATCGCGAAATATTGTCCAATCTCAGAATATAGATCCACAGAAAGTTAGTTTTTTCGTGGAAGTTGTGTAGGGTCGGCCCCGTCCGACTATACTGCTCCGCTCACTGGTTTTAATAATTTTCGGTGTCCAGGCTCGGAATATGAATCCGCAGAAAGTTGTGTAGGGTATCAACCTTACAGAGGTACCCACCGATTTATTATATTTTTAATGATCAACTCATAGCAGTGAGTGTAACAATTTCGCCGGATCAAAATTTTCACAAGCTTAAGTATATTTTTATGATCAATGAACTTGAAATATTCCTTCAAGAGTCATTACTAAAATATGTTTAGATTTTCTTATTTATTTATTATTATGTATTTATTTATTTATTTTTATTTTTTTTTTTTTTTGTCCTGGTCTAATAATTATGAATTTTTGTTAAATCACCACTTAATATAATCCCGTCATCAATCCTTCTAATTTTTTAATTTAACCTATAACTATTATATTTTTTTCTCCAAACTTGTTTATTTTTTAAATAAAATCAATGGCGTTTTGAGAATTTTAATTAAATAACTCATACTCACATCACTCCATGGTGTATTTTAATAAATATATATTTTCTGCAAATTAAAATTGATAATGAAATTCGCAGAAATTAAAGCGAAACCGAGTGTAAACAACTTAAAAATTGTCAACCACTCGACAAAAATTAAAATGAAAAAAGACAAAAAAAAACAACCTCATATTAACTCTGCCATAAATAGTTCGTGCTGTTGTTGTCTGGGTGTTTGTGTTGCTCATTCGTACGTTTGTTCGTTCGTTTATGAAATTGGGGTAGTTAAACAAAAGTCAGCAGCATTTCAAACCAATTTTGTTTGCAATTAAAACGAATGCTTTACATTATCGTTGAAGAAATTTAATATTTTTCAAATTAACAATTCCGAAACTTCTGAATGGCAGGAAATTATATTGCTGTGGTACGATGGTCGCTCATGTGGTTTGTATTACGATGTAAAGAGAGTCAAAGAGAATGGACGAAACTTTATGAACTAGTCAGAATATTTTGCGAAAAGTGTTGAATTCTGAGAGAAGAGAAATATAAACTTAAAATCAACATAATTATAGATTGAGATTTTTTAGCTGAAACGTACTAAGAGGTAGAAGAAAATTTCTTCATCACAAATTGATAAAGGTGAAAAAAAAAAACAGTGAGGAAAGATAAAAAGCATCTCTAGAGGACCATTGAAATTGAATCGGGCGAAAAAATATGTGATCTACATATATATTTGAAAAATAAAAAACTATACACATACCATTATATTATGTATTGAAGCTATATGTAAATCTGAACCGATTTCAAAAACAAACTGGTCTTAATTCAGAATGCTATGCAAAATTGTGTCTCAATAGGATATATGGGACCTACATCTAAATCTTAACCGGTTTCAACAAAAAATTACGGACATCAAACTGAACTTAATTCAGTACGTTGTGCATAATTTTGTCTGAATCGGACAAATATTGGAAGATTGGTACACTATTTGCATAAAATCGGACAAAAATATATATGGGAGCTATATCCAAATATTAATCGATTTTATCCAGTTTCAATAGGTTTCGTCCTTGGGCCAAATAAGTGACTTGTGCCAAATTTCATTCAAATCGGATCATAAATGCGACCTGCACTTTGTTTACAATTTAACATCAACAGACTGACGGACAGACGGACATGCATTCACATAAGGTACCATTGGTCTATCTCGTTTCCTGTTGCCTGTTACAAATATATGCACAAAGACATAATACCCTGTACCACAATGATATCGCGTAGCTTTAAAGGATATTTACAAAAATAAACCATATCCATGCGAGAGATCATGGATATGCCCATATGTGTCCTAAAGAAAACAGCTACCGGTCTTGTGGGCCCGCGATGTCGAACCAAAGCCAATGAAAGAAGAACTTCCAATCAAATGGAAGGATGTTTCAACGGCGAAAGTGCTCATGTGACTTTTGTTCTATTCGAATTTCGTAGTACTATTCGTAGTACTTCAAATCCAATTTGAACCAAACTTTGTACAACCTATTATCTTTACTAAGCCTAGATGAAATCTGAAGATGGGACCCATTGGTCCACTGTTTCTGGTACGTCCCCCAAAAATATTTATAAGCCTATTGGGTTTATAAATATTGAACGGACTATCCGATTTGAACCAAACTTTGAACAACCAGTTATCATTTCCAAGCCTAGATAAAGTCCGAACATGGGACTATTTTGTCCACTTTTTAAGTGACCTCCAACACACTAAACTTTGCACAAACTTTTATCATTACCAAGCTTAGATGAATTCCGAAAGTGGGACCCGTTGGCCCTCTCCTTCTCGTTTCTCGGCCTAAATGTCATTCCATAAATATTCCTCGAAAATCCTAACTTATTGGTCTAAAGGTCCTTGAATAAAAAATCCACACTTCTGTGTTCATAGATCCTGGATCTGAAAGATTATCCAATAAGTATTCTTAAAAAATTACGCTTTCTTCAAAAAAAAAAAAAAAAAATCTTAAAGATTCCATGTATCTGGGTCTAAAAGAAAATGTTCTTAAAAGTCTACGCTTGTTTGCCTTGTTGTGATTGAAAAATAATTTTAAAAAATTCACGCATCTGGGTTGGACGATCCTTCAAAAAATTTAAACATCTGGGTCAAGAGGTCCTTCAAAAAATATTAAAAATAAAATCCACG
>NW_026879257.1:0-27130 GCF_032173495.1 Musca vetustissima
GTTCAAATATCTACAACTTTAGGCAGTTAATTTAGCTAAATTCGATTTCAATGGTCCTCCAAAGATGACATATCATCTATTTGAAGTATATTGTACATATGAGTATCTCTTGTATGTACCCAAAGTGGTGAAGGGTATGAAATAGTCGGCCCCGTCCGACTTTTGAAATTTCCTCACTGGTTCGAACATTTTTAAGCGCTAGAATGAGGATCAGATTGTTTAAAAGTAGTTTTTGGGGACTCTAATAAGGCGCAGAATTTTTAGTAATATTTCTTGAACACACTTTGAAGTTATCTATCAATCATTTATGATTAATATAACATATCCTTTTGTAAAATTTTCTTTTAATATTGCTTTAATTTTCTCTCACACATTGTAACCACATACACACACATACTCACCAATTATTTGTGTTTTTTTTTTCATTTTAAGAACAGACAGAACTTTTTCATTTTTATTTGTTTAACAATATGTTTTAAGAGTTCATTTCCTTTTTATGAGTTTCATTTTCACTACGCTATATCTCCCCTCATCGCCTTTTTTAGCTCTTCATATTCCCCATCCCCTTTTTGATATTGGCCAAACACGAGAAGATGAAGCTGAAAATTAAACTTTTCACTTTTAACATTTGGCAAAAGAAATTGTGTGGAAAATTTTCATTAGTCAATGCTTTTAACACCAACAACCACAACAACAACAAAATCATTATATGGTAGAGAGGTTTTCTCCATACCTTCCCATGGTTAGAAACCAAGCAAGAAATGAAAAAAAACTTTGTATATCCGCTACTTTTTAAAAAATTAAAGAAAACGACTTTTGAAGGCTACAACAATGGTTGGTTGGATGCATGTCTGATTTCCATTTCAGATTTAAACCAATATAGTGGTTGAATATAAAACACACACACATATATACATGCATGTGTGTTTTATACATGTGCACCCTACCACAATACCAATACAAGGCGAGGACTATTTAAAAATATTTCTAAGGCCTAAAATAAGGCAGGAAATTTTTCAAAAGGCGTGGATTTAAAAAAAAAAGGAGTGGTGTTTTTAAAAATATTTCTTTGAGGACCTTAAATAAGGCCACCCCCGGGTGGCATAAGGGATGATAGATACCAAGCAACGGCTCTCATTGGCTTTAACATGGCGATGCCCAGGCTTATCTTGGTCCCTCTTTCATCTTAATTGTGGACACTTAGCTCCCCGCGGTGTCACCTGGGGTAGCTATTCTCATCATTCATTGAAATAGTGAGCTGATATGTGCCGCGAGTTCATCCATAAGAACTATAAAAAATGTGTTGAGGCGTCGGGTTAATTGCCCACACTCGGAAAACCCCTCCTACTATGAAAAAGCAAAGAAAAAGAAAACCAAACCCCCCTAATGTGGACGATCCCCGCAAACGTATAAAGACCACGATCTGCGAATCTGTACTTGGAATGTGCGCACCTTGTACAGTAGAGGCGCAGTTCTCGCTTTGGCGGATGTACTCAAGAAGTACAAAGCCGATATTACTGCCTTACAGGAAATGCAATGGAAAGGGACAGGCGTAAGTAAATCAGATGATTACGCACTGTATTATAGCTGCCATGAAACGAGACGTGAATTTGGCTGCGGATTTATGGTTAACAAGAGAATAAAAGATCTCGTCTCCAGATTCACTCCAGTAGATGAGCGAATTGCTATAATCCGCATAAAAGCGAAGTTCTTCTACATCAGTCTCATTTGCGCCCATGCTCCGGCCAAAGACAAAGATGAGCAGACCAAAGACATATTTTACGAGCGCCTAGAAACAGCATATGATCACTGCCCTGGCCATGACATTAAAATTCTGCCAGGAGATTTTAATGCAAAAATTGGAAGGGAAAATATCTTTGGCCCCACCGTCGAAAAATTTAGCCGCCATGAAGAAACATCAGACAACGGCATGATGTTGATTGACTTCGCGCCAGCAAAAAACATGGTAGTTAGCAGCACCAGATTCAAGCATCTCGATATACACAAGGCCACTTGGATTTCTCCTGGCCAAGCAACGAGAAATCAAATTGATCATGTTGTTACAGACGGACGGCATTCATCCAGTGTCTAGACGTTCGATCGATTCGAGGAGCGAATATCGATTCGGACCACTACCTTGTAGCAGCCAAGATTCGTTATCGTCTTTATGTTACAGCAAAAATGCGATCTACCACAATACGGAAACTCGACGTCGAAAAGATGCAAACACAACAGGTAACCGAGGTCTACTCCGCTCAACTTACCCGCCTGCTTGACGAAAGCACTTCTTGTCCCGATAATAGTATAGAAGCACAATGGCATTGAATTGCCCACTCCCTACAAACTGCAGCAATAGCAACACTTGGGTACCAAAAACCACCACCAAGAAACCCATGGTACGATCAGGAGTGTCGCAATGCTACTGATCTAAAAACCCCAGCATATAGGGCAACCCTGCGGATAGTAGCAACACGTAATGCCATGGAGAACTATCGGGAGAAAAAGAGAGAGGAGAAACGTATTTCCAGAAAATAGAAGAAAGAACAAGAAATATGTGAGCGTGAGCAAACCGAGATGTACAGAAGTCAGAATGAAGTCCGGAAATTTTACCAACGAGTAAAACACCAAACCCACGGATTTGGTGCAGGCAAATCCTCCTGTAGAGATGAAGAAGGAAACCTGGTGACAGATACAGACAGTGTGTTGAGGATCTGGATGGAGCATTTTGAAAAGCTTCTGGTATCAAATAGTGGCGGTAAAGAAGATACCCCTGAACCAATAAGAGTGTATATTACCTAACCAATATGAGGTCAGAATAGTAATCAATCGGCTGAAGAATAATAAAGCAGCAGGAGCCGATGGGTTACAAGCCGAACTATTCATGACTGATGGTCAGGAGCATGCACCAGCTGATTAGTACAATTTGGCTCGAGGAATATATGCCCAATGATTGGAACCTCAGTATCATGTGTCCCGTGCACAAAAAAGGAGACAAGACGATATGTGCCAACTATAGAGCCTTCTTCCAAATGCATATAAACTGATATCCAGTGTGCTGTGTGAACGATTGAAGCCAATGCTCAATGGCATTATTGGGTCATACCAATGCGGCTTCAGATCTGGCAAATCCACCATTGATCAAATTTTCACTCTGCGCCAAATCCTGGAAAAGACCCACGAAAAACACATCGACACATATCACCTATTCGTCGGCTATAAAGCTGCATTCGACAGCCCCATCCGTTCAGAGGTGTTTAAAGCCATGGCTACGTTCGACATTCCTGCAAAAATTTATACGGCTCTGCAGGATAACTTTAAGTGACAGAGGGTCAGCAGTTAAAGTCGGAAAGGACCTATCGGAGCCCTGCAATACTAAACGAGGATTCAGACAAGGTGACAGTTTGTCGTGTGATCTTTTTAACATCCTGCTTGAAAAGATCATAAGAGACGCAAAAGTGAACAGAAATGACACTCTGTACACCAAACAACACATGTTACTCGCCTACGACGATGACATCGATATAATGGGTCGAAAATTGCTAGCGGTAACAACCACCTTTGAACAAATTGAGAAGGAGTCTGCAAAAGTGGGTCTGGCAGTTTGCCGTTTACTGCCAGACCCACTGATGGTATCAACGCGCAAGACGTCCAGTAAACTGGGACCAACTGTGGAAACTTGAAAACTACAGCTTCGTGGTAGTTAAAGATTTTATATACCTTGGTTCCGCCATAAATAAAATGAATAGAATCCGTTTTAAAATTCGTAGATGGATTGTGATGGCCAACAGAAGCTACTGTGGTCTAAGTAAGCAGTTAAGAAACAAGGCCACCTCCCGCCAGACCAAATTCACACTTAACAAGATGCTGATACTACCCGTGCTGTTATATGGATCTGAAGCATGGGTACTTGCGCAAGCAGATGAGGCAGCTCTTGGGGAGTTTGAAAGAAAAATTCTCCGAAAGATCTATGGGTGAATATCGGCGTCGAATGAACCACGAGCTTTACAATTTATACGCGAACATCGACATAGTAAGTCGTATTGAGCTGCAGCGACTTCGATGGCTAGACCATGTTGTGCGAATGAATGATAGCGCCCCCGCGCAAAAGGCATATAAAAGCGAGCCTACTGACGGTTCCCGTAGAAGGGGAAGGCCACGAATCAGATGGAAAGGCCAAGTAGAAAACAACAACTTGGAAGGTAGTTTTTTAAGCTCGACTTATGGAACAGCCGTTCTATAATATGTTTTCTTTTAAATATTTTTTGAAGCCTTAGGATAAAATGTGAATTTAAAAAAAATTTGAAGGCCTTTAATAAGGCTTGGATTTTTTAAAAATATATTTTTAAGACCTTTAATAAGGCGTGGATGTGGGTAGAGTATCCAAAAGTCGCTTTTGCCAGTTATATCCCGCTTTTCTTCTCATTTTCTTTTTAAAGCTTTTTTGTGTGTGTGTTAACATGGCCATAAGCAACAAATAATGGCTATTCTTTATTTTCCGTTTTTTGTTGTTTTTCTCTTTGTACTTCTAGATAATATTTGTATTCTCACTTTTGCACAGTATACAAACACACATGTAGCGAAATACATGTATGAGTGTGTGGTTGTGATGTTGGTTATGTCTGTCTTGCTGTGCTGGTGTGAGTTAAAAGTTTTATATGCATCTTGGGAAAGTTCAAATTTTATGTTTATTTCAACAGCAAATACTTTTGATCAGGGTAGTCCTGGTGCGATAGCTATGCTATTGGTGCTGGTAATGGTGGTTGTAATGGTGCCATGAAAACAGATTGTCTGAACTTACCAAGCGGGATTAATAAAATGAGATTTGCAAAACAATAAAACTTGCAGAGAAACACACACACATAAATACAGAAATATATTTTTTGGGGGGAATTTTGTTGACAGGTAAAAATTGGTAGAATTAATGCGAGGCAATTAACTAGGAATCTGTCACAACGGATGGTCAGCAGGATATATACAATATATTTGATTTAATTCGAAATTGTATATGATTTTTTTTTATTATTTTTTGTAAATGGGTCCAGGATCGTCAACGTAAATATTGAAAGGTAACATGTGGTAATACAAATGAAAAAAAAATTGTTCAGTGATATAAAAAATATTTGGGATTTTTTAAAAAAATATTATTTGAAGCTCTTCAATAGGGTGTGGATTTTTAAACATATTTTTTGTGGTACAGGATATTATGTCTTTGTGCATATGTTTGTAACAGGCGAAAGGAAACGAGATAGACACATGGTTCCTTTCGAGAATATGCATAGAATCACATTCTGAGTCGATTTATGCATGTCCGTCCATCCGTCTGTCCATGTTAAATTGTTAACAAAGTACAGGTCGCAATTATGATCCGAATTGGATGAAATTTGGCACAGCTCGTATATTTGGCCCAAGGGCGAACCCTATTGAAATTGGGAACAATCGATTCAGATTTAGATATAGCTCCCATATATATATTTAACCGATTTAATGTAACCGGTCCCTATATATCTTTCGATTTGCACGAAATTTGGTACAGCCTAATCATTTAGGTCTAGAATGATGTGTGCCAAGTTTCGCGAAAATCGTTCCAGATTTAGATATAGCTCCCATATATAGTTTCGTCCGATTTCATGTAAATGGTGCCCCAAAGTCCCTATATATCTTTCGATTTGCACGAAATTTAGCATAATGTACTGTATTGAGCCTAGAATGATGTCTGCCAAGTTTCGTGAAAATCGGTCCTGATTTAGATATAGCTCCCATATATAGTTTCGTCCGATTTCATGTAAATGGTGCATCAAAGCCGCTATATATCTTTAGATTTGCACGAAATTTGGCATAACGTACTGAATTGAGTTTAGAGTGATGTCTACCAAGTTTCGAGAAAATCGGTCCAGAGTTAGATATAGCTCCCTTATATTATAGATTGATTTTAAGTAATTGACGCACCAAAGAACCAATAGGCTGATAAGCTGTGACAAGTTTGTTTGAAATCGCTTAATATTTGGATAGAGCTTCCATATATATTATCGCCCGATTTCAAGTAAATTGGGCATCAAACTCCTCATGTTAGTCAGATTGACATCAAATTTTGCACAACGTACAAAATTGAGCATAGAATTACGTAGTTGCGTTTTCTAGAAGTACAGTCATATCCCAACGGATGACCTATTTATATTTGTTTGAAGTCGATTTACATACTTTTGTCCCATTGTAACAAACGAATAACATGTTTATGGATCTACCTAGGTAGATTTACATTTAGATTAATATCGTATATTTTATTTCATCCAATTTCATGTTAATTGTCCTGTTTAATATACCCATAGTGGTGAAGGGTATCATATAGTCGGCCCCGTCCGACTTTACTACTTTCCTTACTGGTTTAAATATTTGTTAAGGCCTGTAATAGACGAGAATTGAAGGAAAAACATATTGCAGCCCTCCCTTCCTCATACACACCATTAAAGTCAATACATGTTCATTAAAAAAATGTCATCAGTTTTTACCAACAAGTTCAGTATTAATTATTAAATTGGGAAAAAAAGTTTATAACCTCCATCATCGATTTTTTTGTATAACAAACTGACCAATAATCAATAAAATGTGACCATTTTTTTCTCTCTTCCATAAGCTGTTATCACTGTTGTTGCTGTTTCTGTTGAAAGCTTTTTTATTTGTTTTTGTTTTTTATTAGCAGTTTTTCCATTGGACTTTTTATTCCTCTAATTGTGGGTTAAACCCGTAGTTGTGGTGAACCACCAAATAGTAATGGTGGTAATGTTTTGAGGAAACCCCATAATTACGACGGATTAAATAAGTTATGAAGTAAACATGGAGAAATCATGTCAAGGAAAAATTTTATTTAGTAATTTTTCAAAAGAAATCGATTAGAAACTATGCGTGACATGAATACGCATTCCATCGAACTTGTCTAAATAATGGCAGTTGGCCATTTTCTAAAAAAAAAAATGTAAGAGAATCCACAAGGCGCGGATTTTTATACCCATAGTATGGAGTGTATATTAATTTTGTCATACCGTTTGTAACTCATTTCCGACCTTATAAAGTATATTAATAATATTGCCAATTTTTTAACATAACTGAAGCGAAGGTTCACCCCATTTTAACTCGGGAATTACTTAAGTATATGAAAAAGTGAATAGCTTTGGGTCAATTGATCTGTCGTTGCAAACTGTTCATGTACCTCCAAACTTTATTTTTGTAGAAGCTGTGTCTACTTTAAGGAAACCCAGTAAGGAAAGTAGTAAAGTCGGACTGGGCCGACTATATGATACCCTTCACCACTTTGGGTATATTCAACAGATGTATCCTAAGATGTATCCTATCGATGTACCAATTACATAAAACCGGACGAAAATATATATGGGAGCTACATTTAAATCTGAACCGATTTTCACGAAATTTAGCTCACGTCATTCTAAACTTAATTCAGTACGCTATGACAAATTTCGTGCAAATGGAATGATTTTCAAAGACTTTGGTGCACCATTTACCTAAAATCGGGCGACTATATATATATATATATGGGAGCTTTATATACATCTGAACCGATTTTCATGAAACTTGGCACACATTATTATAGACGCAATTCAGCACGCTATGCCAAATTTCGCGCAAAGATATATAGGGTCTTAAAGGCACCAATTACCTTAGATGAAAATATATGCGGAATCTATATCCAAATTTGAACCGATTTCAACGAAACTTTTCACAGGTTGGTTTATACTAATATCAGTACGTTTTGTTCTTTCAATCATATATTAGGTCCTTGTGTGTCAATTACTTAAAATCAATCGATCTATGCAATATTAGAACTTTGGTACATTATTTACATTAAATCTGACGGAATATATATATATATATATATATATATATAGATATATATCTTAATCTGAACCGATTTTCACGAAACTCAGCACACATCATTCCAGGAAACTTGGCATAAAGCACTCTAGGCTCTATTAAGTACGTTATGCCAAATTTCGTGCAAATCGAAATATATATAGGGACTTTGGTGCATCGCTTACATAAAATCGGACGAAACTATATATGGGAGCTATATCTAAATCTGGACCGAATTTCAGGAAACTTGGCAGACATCACTCTAGGCTTAATTCATTACGCTGTGCCAAATTTCGTGCAAATCGAACGATGTATAGGGACTTTGGTGCACCATTTACATAAAATCGGACGAAACTATATATGGGAGCTATATCTAAATCTGGACCGATTTTTACGAAACTTGGCAGACATTATTCTAGGCTTAATTCATTACGCTGTGCCAAATTTCGTGCAAATCGAACGATATATAGGGACTTTGGTGCACCATTTACCTTAAATCGGACGAAAATATATATGGGAGCTATATCTAAATCTGAACCGATTTTTCTCAATTACAATAGGGTTCGTCCCTGGGTCAAATAAGTGAACTGTGCCAAATTTCATCCAAATCGGATCATAAATGCGACCTGTACTTTGTTCACAAAAATACATGGACGGACGGACAGACGGACGGACGGACGGACGGACAGACGGACATGCGTAAATCGACTCAGAAAGTGATTCTATGCATATTCTCAAAAGTAACTATGGGTCTATCTCGATTCCTTTTGCCTGTTACAAACATATGCACAAAGACATAATACCCTGTACCACAGTATGGTGAAGGGTATAAAAACATGTTGAGGCGAACCTGTTTTTATGTTCTCTATCGATTTGTGACTAAGCCACTCATTTCACGGTCTTCGTGTCACAGTGAAACTAGAAGCCAACACAATGGGGACTACGCCCCTTATGTATCATTTTTCAAAATTTTAACTGCATCTGCCTTTAAATGATGCTGACATTTTGAAGCTCGATTTTGAGTGTTTTTTGAATCTCACTTTTAGCTTTAATACGCAAACAGGAATTTCTAAAAATCGATTCAGAGTAATACTCATCCGAAGGTGAAAATTTTGTGCGATCAAATTTCTAAAAACCCTATTTTTCGGGCCAAATTTTTAGATCTGTCAATTGAATGATATGGGTACCCGCGTAAGTAAGTAAGTTTTTTACCTTTCGGATGACATAAAATCTTCTTCATGAAAATCCATCATTTAGTACTGCGGGAACTGGCCTTCCAATAACACATAATTTGACAAAAAATGTTTTTGAAAATATCGCGGATTTATTTGCGTTTTCTGTGGATCATTTCCGCTTCAATAAATTGCCTCATACGGATTTTGATCTTTTTCGAAAAGAGAACTTGAAAAACTTCAGCCGAAAGAGAGATGTACGCAATTTATCTCAAAAATAGTGTGAGCTGGCACATCCATGGTTCTTAATGGACCACATTGAAATCGGTATAGATCGATGTATTTTTTAGGGTGCACACCGAAATCGGATGCGCGTTAATGGCATATGGAGTTTTCGGAAATTATTCGCGTTTTACGAGTTTTTGGGTACATCAATGCAACATGTAGTACATCTTAGACGTCAAATGAAATTTCGCAAAATATATATGGATTTCATATTTCTCGAAGATGTGCAACTTTATCGCGATTATTATAATTTATTCATATTCTTATTTTACGGAGGAAGATCTATATTTATGTTTTGGTCAATATAATAAACGGCGTAATTTTAAGATTTTTTCTTATGTCCAAAAATAAAACCTCGATAACTTTTGCGCGCATCAACTAAAAATTTGATCGCGAACGGTTTCGGAGTCAGAACATATGTGTACCAAAAATCATTGATGTGCCACATAAACAAAAAAACTGATTTTTTGAAAATTGAATATTAAACCAGTGAGCAGAGCAGTATAGTCGGACGGGGCCGACCATACGATACCCTACACAACTTTCACGGAAATCTAACTTTCTGCGGATTTTTATTCCGAGCCTGACAATATTTCGTCTTAGTTGCACCATCTTGCCCGATTAGAGGTCAACAATACCACTTCCTTACACTGACATATTCTCCGAATATTACTAATATTCAGTACAGTCCTTCTAATTACTTGTTCAGATTCCCTTCACCGTTGGTTGTGTTGTGATTTTCGGTTTATAATTGTGGCCTATAGATCGACTCGAAAAACATAAGTTTTCGATCCACTTCATTCCAAAATTATTATCTGATCATCACCGAAAATTATAGTCGTTGTCCTTTACCACTACTGGAACCTCATGGAACATTTCAAAGCGATCAGCTCTATATTTCCGCCCTCCAGTATGGTAATGGTTTACTAAATAATATCTCAGTACGTAAGCACCTGTAAATATTTAGGTGTAACTTCCACATATGAGTACATACGACCATATAATTGGTATCAACCACTCATCTTGGATATGGTATCAACTTCTCGGGCCTTTGTTCTTCATGGGTAAATATATACGCTATAGAATACAAATTTTGTCACTTTTCACACAAAAGTCAGGGTCCATTTGACCCGCTAAATATTGACCGATCTTTATCAAAATAGGCATGTTTATTCTTTGGCCCAATCCCCTTCTCCGTGTAAAAATTCGAGATGTTTGGGCCATAATTGCGGCCCAATGTTAGTCGGTTTACATATAGATAAAGATCACATATTTAAGTTTCTTTAATTTCATGTCAATGTTCCTTCGAAAAGGCGACGTCTGTTAGGACACATATGTAGAATGTACCCAAAGTAGTGAAGGGTATTATATAGTCGGCCCAGTCCGACTTTACTACTTTCCTTACTGGTTTATATTCAAATATCATCAAATGATTTGTTCCTCGTTTTGGGTTTGCTTCTAAGACTCTGTTGTAATCATTTCAACTGCGAGATGAAAAACGAGTAAAAAAGTGTCAGTCGGTATTGCCGACAGATATATACCCCCAGCCTATGGTTTGCGGAGGTCTTCGGAATTAGACACAGATTTTATTATTAGCTTTATATATGAAATATCAAAGAGGTTTCCGATTTAATATTGATAAAATTTTACTATATGAGGATGGTACCGGAAGGAGTGGACTACTGGGTCCCATCTTCGGACTTAATCTAGGTTTGGTAAAGATATTCCCCATCTTCGAACTTAAACTAAGTTTGGACGAAATATTAAGATGTGCAAAATTTGAATGAAATCGGTTGCTGCCTTCGAGAGATACCGTGCGCACCAGCCAGCCAGACATACGGACAACACACCGACGGACGGACATGGCTAAATCGACTCCAAATTTTCTAAAACGGATTTGGCCCAAAGAAACAATATTTTCACCTGAGGCTGAGGTTATAACTAGAACGTAAGTTTAGATAATAACTATAGTCCGCATGCATCTTCGAACTTGAACTAAGTTTGGAAGAAATAATAAGATTGGCAAAGTTTGAATGAAATCCTAATTTGAAACGGATTTGGTCCAAAGAAACATGGGCTCTAGAAATAATATTTCAATGAGGCAAATTTTCACCTTGTCAAAGTGTATGCACCCTCATTAGCCATAAGGCTGAGGGTATAATTATCCATTAAAAATTTCTGAAATTTGTATTATGGTTTACATAATCGGTTTGTAGAAATGTCGGTATAGGTCCATTTTTTTGGTATGTTCCCTATATTTTCAATTGAAGTACCTGTCAGTATATCTATGGTAGAGGGTATCCAAAGTTCGGCCCGACTGAACTTAATGCTTTTTCACTTGTTTAAAAATATTTTTAAGGTCTTCCATAAGGCGTGTATTTTATAAAAAAAATTAAGTCTTCAACAAGGCGTGGATTATCGTGCAAACCAATCTCACTATAATACTGTATAGCTAATTAATAAGACACACATGAATAATGAAGTTATATTTCCCGGGAATTTGTTATAACATAATACAAACATATATACCTGCCTAAGTACAATTAACAAATTATGTTACACAGAACCTCTACATATTTACACATACCCTCCCAATCTCAACTTTACAAGCCGAACTTTTAAAAAAAAGTCGACAAAAGAAAATTTCCACAACCACACATTTGTCAACATTAAAATGAGGTCGTCATACGCATACGGCTGGATTGTTAGGTGAGTGACTCTGACTGAATGACTGGCTGGGTGACTGCATGTCACAGAGGCTTAACAAAAGGTTAACACACACACATACACATCTTCCACATCACATGTGTAAGTATGGTAAATTCCAGGAGTCGTATAAAAACAAGCATTTCCACTTTCATGCATCAACCTTAACATCAGTGGAGGCATCATGGTTGCCGAAAATGTGAACACACTCACACACACATAATTAAAATAAATCGTTTGTAAGGATTCGCTGTGGAATGGTCAGGATGAAAGCAGCCAGGCATCCCAAGCTAATTGACAATTTGTTATTTTAATTATATAATGGTTTAATAACCCATGTACATTGTGTATATACATATATATGTATGTGTATATGGAGGTAATGAATGACAATTAAATTGGTTGTATGTATGTATGTGTGGATGCATGTGAAACGTTAGCGGTTGGTTTTTGTTTTCAGAATGCAGTGGAATAATTATTTTAATTATAAAATATTTTCGAAAAATTGCCTTTGGCAGATCATTAATAATTTTGCAAGTAAACACAGAACTCAGAGAAATGATGTTGTGTGTGTGTATGTACGCGTGTGATAATACTATTAAAATTATATTAATTTATAATTTAATATACATATAACTAAAATATGATCAACTAAATAAATAAATAAACATAGAAAATAATTTATAATTAATGTTGATATATTATTAAATTAAAATGAGCACATGAAGAATCAGGACTCTTTAGAAAAATACAGAATTTTAGATAATTAATTAAACGGTCTGAAAACTAGGACTTCAAACTTGTCAAAGGCCCTGGCAATTATCGTGTGTACTTACCGTCCACCTAATATTTTGTAGTCTGATGTTGTAGAAGACAAATTTTACCCCGACAATGATTCATTCAGCCGGACACATTTGGTATTTTAATTATCTGAAAAAAGAAGAAAATTGGAAATATTAAAAAATAATTTTCAAAAAATCAACAAATTTTGGTGGTCCCTAAAATATTCTTTAAAAATCCACGCCTTTAATAGGCCTCTACAAAATATTCTTTAAAAAATCCACGCCTTATAGTAGGCCTTGATAAAAATACTCTTTAAAAAATCAACGCCTTATAGTAGGCCTTGAAAAAATATTCTTTAACAAGTGAAAAAGCGGCCGGGCCGAACTTTCGATACCCTCCAGAAATTTGGGTACCCTGACAGGTACTTGAAATGAAAATATAGAAAACATACCAAAAAGTGACTCCATGTTTCTTTGGACCAAATTTGTTTTAAAAAATTTTGATTTCATCCAAACGTTGCCTATCTTATTATTTCTTCCAAAATTAGTTCAAGTTCGGACATGGGGAATATCGGTCCACTCCTTCTGGTACCTCCCACACAGGGGCTAGGACTAAATGCGAGTTACAGTTTATGATTATAACAGAGTCTTAGAACCAAACCCAAACACGGAAGAAATCATATAACTATTTTAATATAAACCAGTAAGGAAAATAGTAAAGTCGGGATGGGCCGCATATATGATACCCTTCACCACATTGGGTATATTCCATACATGGGTATACTCATTGTTTTTAAATCCATTAAAAACAATTGTTTTGATTTAATCTTTATCAATAAATGAACAGACTAACATCAATCCATATACATGCTTTTCTGCAACCTATGCTAAATTTCAATGGGACAAATTTGGGTAAATCGATTTATAGCACACTTGATACACACTATTCGATAATATCAATCAGACAACCGTGCGAAATATATATGGAAGCTATGTCTGCATCTGCACCCATTACAAAAAAAGCGCAATCAATCTAGTCTCAATTGAATACGTTGAATAAAATTTCGTGTCAATCGGAGGAGTTTGGTGCACCATTTACCTAAAATCGGGCGAAAATATATATATGTGGCAGATATATCTAAATCTGCATTTTCAGGAAAATTAACAAATTAACAAATTTCGTGCAAATCGAACGGTATATAGAGACTTTTGCACACCATTAACCTTAAATCGGAAGAAAATATATATGGGAGCTATATCTAAATCTTAACCAATTTTCACGAAATTTAACACACATCTTTCTAGACTTAATTCAGTACGCTATACAAATTTCGTAGAGGCTTTGGTACAGCTTTTACACAAAATCGGACAAGAATATGTATGTGAACTTTATCCAAATCTGAACCTATTTCCACGAAACTTGGCAGACATGACTCCAGACCCAATTCAGAACGCTGTGCCAAATTTCGTGCTAATCGAAAGATATATAGGGTCTTGGGTGCACAATTTACATTAAATCGGACAAAAATATATATGGGAGCTATATCTAAATCTGAACCGATTTTCACGAAACTTCGCACACATCATTCTAGGCTTTATTCAGTACGCTGTGCAAATCGCAAGTTTTATACGGACTTTAGTGCACCATTTACCTTAAATCGGACGAAAATATATATGGGAGCTATATCTAAATCTGAACCGATTTTCACGAAGTTTAGCAGACATTATTCTACACTATATTCAGTCGATATGCCCAATTTCGTGCAAATCGAAAGATATATAGGGACTTTAGTTCACCATTTACCTTAAATCAGACGAAAATATATATGAGAGCTAAATCTAAATCTGTACCGATTTTCAGGAAACTTAACACACATTATTCTAGGCTTAATTTTAGTACGCTGTACCAAATTTCGTGCAAATCGAGAGATATTTAGGGACTTTGGTGCACCATTTACCTTAAATCGGACAAAAATATATATGGGAGCTATATCTAATTCTGAACCGATTTTATCGAAGTTTAGCACACATCATTCTAGGCTTAATTTAGTACGCTGTGCCAAATTTCGTGCAAATCGAAAGATATATCGGGACTTTGATATACCATTTACCATAAATCGGACGTAAATATATATAGGAGCTATATCTAAATCTGAACTGATTTTTCCCAATTTCAATAGGGTTCGTCCTTGGGCCAAATGAATGCGCTGTGTCAAATTTCATCCAATTCGAATAATAAATGCGACCTGTACTTTGTTCACAATTTAACATGGACAGACAGACGGACAAACGGACGGCCATGCATAAATCGACTTAGAAAGTGTTTCTATGCATATTCTCAAAAGGAACCATGTGTCTATCTCGTTTCCTTTTGCCTGTTACAAACATATGCACAAAGACATAATACTGAAAATTAGTAGGTAAATTTATATGGGGGCTACCAGAAAAAGTGGACCTATATTTATAATTTTTTGTGCAGACATTTAGGTTGTACTGTTATATGAAAGCTATGCCTAAACGTGGACCGATATATCCCATCTTCGAACTTGACCTGCCTGCAGACAAAAGACAAACCTATGCGAAATTTCAGCAAAAATATTCTTTAAAAATCCACGTCTTATAGTAGGTCTTGAAAAAATATTCTTTAAAAAATCCACGCCTTATGGTAGGCCTTGAAAAAATATTCTTTAAAAAATTAAATTTCAATCTCCTTCTGCCAAAAAAAATTAAATTGCATGTAACAGCTGCCAAAAAATATTTGCAAAGTCATGAGAACGAGCACTTTTTGCTGACACCAGATTCAATAAAAACTAAATTACTACGTCTACTATCCTCCCATAAACATTTCACGTAAAGATGCAACAACATTTGTTTTTGGAAAAAAAACACCCATCTAACGCTAAAACATGTCATTGACCAACAAATTATAGTAGCATACTTTTAGGAGACATTTCTGTTGAAATCTACGCTGTCACGGTAGCCAGGCAGCCAGCCAAGCCATTCTGGCCTTATGGCTGCTGTTCTGTGTCGCCATTAAAAAAAGTTAATTAATTCAGACATGAATTCAAGTTTACGTTCTCTCCTGCCATAAAGGTTATTGGCTATATAGAGGTGTCTGTGATTGCATTCTCGTTGAAATCTCTCGAATAGCTTTTTGTTGTTCGTTCGTTTACATGGTAAATAATGGCTTTTTAATCACCCACCTGTTTTTTTTTCTCTCTGAACAGCTCGCTAACAAACAAATAATAAGGATTTCTGCATCAGCTAACATTGATGTAGTTGTGAAAATCAAATGGCTTTGTCGGGAAAGATATAAATACACACACATACACATACATGTGATCATTTGTACACTTTATGGTCTATAAGAGGGGATTTTAATAATGAAACATGATGATGTTTATTTAAGGTGGGATTTTTTGTAGTCGAAAGCCATACATCGCGGTGGTCAAACAATATATAAACATTAATATTAATATTAGAGTTCTCTAATAAGACGTGGATTTTTTAAAGATTATTTTTCAAGGCCTACTACAAGGCGTAGATTTTTTAAAGATTATTTTTTCAAGGCCTACTATAGGGCGTGGGTGGCGTAAGGGCTGATAGATACCAAGCAACGACTCTGATTGGCTTTAACATGGCGAAGTCCAGGCTTATCTTGGTCCTTCTTTGATCTCAATTGTGGACATTGACCTCCCCGCGGTGTCACCTGGGGAGCTATTTTCATCACCCGATGAAATATTGAGCTAATATGTGCCGCGAGTTCACCCATAAGAGCTATAAACAAATGGGTTGGGACGTCGGGTTAGTTGCCCACTCTCGGAAAACCCAACCTACTATAAAAAAGCAAAGAAAAAGAAAACCAAACCCACTTAATGTTGACGACCCCCCGCAAACGTATAAAAGACAACGATCTGTGAATCTGCACTTGGAATATGCGCACGTTGTACAGAACAGGCGCAGTGTTCGCTTTGGCGGATGTACTCAAGAAGTACAAAGCCGATATTATTGCCTTACAGGAAATGCGATGGAAAGGGACAGGCGTGAGTAAATCAGGCCATTACACCCTGTATTATAGCTGCCATGAAACGAGATATGAATTTGACTGCGGATTTATGGTTAACAGGAGACAACAAATGACCTCGTCTCCAGGTTCACTCCAGTAGATGAGAGAATTGCTATAATCCGTATAAAAGCGAAGTTCTTCTACATCAGTCTTATTTGCGCCAATGCTCCGACCGAAGATAAAGATGAGCAGGCCAAAGACATATTTTACGAGCGCCTAGAAAAGCATATGACCGTTGCCCAGGCCATGACATTAAAATTCTGCTAGGAGATTTTAATGCAAAAATCAGAAGGGAAAATATGTTTGGCCCCACCGTCGAAAAATTCAGCCTCCATGAAGAAACATCAGACAACGACATGGTAGTTAGCAGCGCCAGATTCAAGTAACGAGAAATCAAATTGATCATGTTGTTATAGACGGACGGCATTCATCCAGTGTTTTAGACGTTCTATCGATAAGAGGAGCGAATATCGATTCGGACCATTACCTTGTGGCAGCCAAGATTCGCACTCGTCTTAATGTAACAGCAAAAGTGCGATCTAATACAACACGGAAACTCGACTTCGAAAAGCTGCAAACACAACAGATAGTAGAGGCCTACTCCGCTCAACTTACCCACCTGCTTGAAGAAAGCACTTTTTGTCCCGATAATAGTATAGAAGCACAATGGCAAAGAATTGCCCACTCCCTACAAACTGCGGCGAAAAGAACAATTGGGTACCAAAGACCACCACCAAGAAACCCATGGTACGATCAGGAGTGCCGTAATGCTACTGATGTGAAAAACGCAGCGTATAGGGCAACCCTGCTAGCAACACGTAACGCGATGGAGAATTATCGGCAGAAAAGGAGAGGGGAGAAACGTATTTTCAGAAAAAAAAAGAAAGAAAGAACAAGAAAAACGTGAGCGTGAGCAGATCGAGATGTACAGGAGTCAGAATGAAGTCCGGAAATTTTAACAACGAGTAAAACAGCAAACGGAAGATTTTGGTGCAGGCACATCCTCATGTAGTGATGAAGAAGGAAACCTGGTGACAGATACAGACAGCGTTTTGAGGATCTGGAAGGAGCATTTTGAAAAGCTTCTGGTATCAAATAGTAGCGGTGAAGAAGATACGCCAGAACCAATAAGAGATGATGGTATAGAGTGTATACCACCTAGCCAAGATGAGGTCATAAAAGCAATTAATCGGCTCAATAGCAATAAAGCAACAGGAGCCGATGGGTTACCAGCTGAACTATTCAAGACTGGTGGCCAGATGCTGGTTAGGAGCATGCACCAGCTGATTAGTACAATTTGGCTAGAGGAATTCATGCCCAATGATTGGAACCTCAGCATCCCGTGTCCCATGCACAAAAAGGAGACAAGACGATATGTGCGGCTTCACATCTGGCAAATCCACCGTTGACCAGATTTTCACTCTATGCCAAATCCTGAAAAAGACCCACGAAAAACACATCGACACATACCACCTATTCGTCGACTATAAAGACGCATTCGACAGCCCTATCCGTTCAGAGGTGTTTAAAGCCATGTCTGCGTTCGGCATTCCTGCAAAATTAATACGGCTATGCAGGATAACTTTAAGTGGCACAAGGTCAGCCCTTAAAGTAGGAAAGGACCTATCGGAGCCATTCAATACCGAACGAGGATTCAGACAAGGTGGCAGTTTGTCGTGTGATCTTTTTAACATCCTACTGGAAAAGGTCATACGAGACGCAAAGGTGTACAGAAATGGCAGTGGGTCTGGCAGTAAACGGCGAGAAAACCAAGCTGGTGGTATCAACGCGCAAGACGTCCAGTAGACTCGGACCAACTGTGGAATTTGAGAACTACAGCTTCGAGGTAGTTAAAGACTTTATATACCTTGGTACCGCCATAAATAAAACGAATAATATCAGTTTTGAAATTCGGAGAAGGATTGTGATGGCCAACAGATGCTACTATGGTCACCTCTCGCCAGACCAAACTCACACTTTACAAGACGCTGATACTACCCGTGCTGTTATATGGATCTGAAGCAGGGGTACTTGCGCAAGCAGATGAGGCAGCTCTTGGGGTGTTTGAAAGAAAAATTCTCCGAAAGATCTACGGGCCGATCTGGGTTGACGGTGAATATCGACGTCCAGTGAACCACGAGCTTTACAATTTATACGCGAACATCGACATAATCATTCGTATTGAGCTACAGCGACTACGGTGGCTAGGCCATGTTGTGCGAATGAATGAGAATGCCCCAGCTCAAAGGGCATATAAATGCGAGCCTACTGATGGTTCCCGTAGAAGGGGAAGGAATTGGTGGATTTGCGCACAAGACCGACGCGCTTGAAAATCCTTTTTAAGCTCGGCTTATGGAACAACTGTTCTGTAACAAGCCAGCTAAGTAAGTAAGTAGTATAAGGCGTGGATTTTTTAAAGATTATTTTTTCAAGGCCTTCAATAAGGCGATTTTGTTAAAAATATTTTTTTTAATATAACAAGTGTCAGTTGTAAATTTTTTGTTTTATAATATCTTTTCCACTTTTTTATGAAAACTATATTTCATTACATAAAAGAAAATCCTAGAATTCCCTATTTAATAAATAACAATTCATCCAGCACACATAATAGCCTGGTGAAAATATACCACATCTGTTTCGAAATTGATAAAGTATTTTTTGTTGCTTTTGTCTTAAATAGTTAAAACCCTCAAACCTTCCTCGGAAGCCGAAAACAATATCACCCACCAAAACAATTGAATTTTCATTTTAACACTTTTCAAAGCAGAAGTAGGCATGCAGACAAGAAGATGAGACTGAAGGCTGCAAAGGGGGGAAAATCAGTAAATCAGGCGGCATAAATCCGACCTTGAACAACAGTAAAACAACAAAGTTTGCTCAGCACTTGAAATCATCATCAGCAGCATCTTTATGTCTGAAAAAGTCTGAAATTTAAACCACAAATATAATTCATTTTCCTTTCTCTTTCGTTTTATTCTGGCAAAAAAATATTTTTTTTATTATTTTAAAAGAACATTGAAACATAATGGCTTAAGCCTTGAACTTTGCCATGTTAATGTTAAAAGATTCATAGACTCCCAAAAGTATGCAATATTGTTTGGTGTGAATTTGTTACATACAATTGTTTCTTTTTGCCTCAAAACAAAATTTTGAAATGTGTAATTAAAAGACGTTTGAAGAAAAAAAGTTTTTTAATGAATTCGGAATAAATTTGTCTAGGAAAAAGTTCGGAAACGACATAGGGGTTTTAAATAAATATTTTATACTTGCATACCATTAGGCGTGGATTTTTTAAAGAATATTTTTTCGAGCATACCATTAGGCGTGGATTTTTTAAAGAATATTTTTTCGAGCATACCATTAGGAGTGGATTCTTTAAAAATATTTTTTTCGAGCACACCATGAGGCGTGGATTCTTTAAAGAGTATTTTTCGAGCATACCATTAGGCGTGGATTCTTTAAAAAATATTTTTTCGAGCACACCATTAGGCGTGGATTCTTTAAAAATATTTTTTCGAGCACACCATGAGGCGTGGTTCTTTAAAGAGTATTTTTCGAGCATACCATTAGGCGTGGATTCTTTAATGAATGATTTTTCGAGCATACCATTAGGCTTGGATTTCTTTAAAGAGTATTTTTGGAGCATACCATTAGGCGTGGATAATTTAAGGAATAATTTTTCGAGCATACCATTAGGCGTGGATTCTTTAATGAATAATTTTTCGAGCATACCATTAGGCGTGAATTCTTTAAAAAAAATTTCGAGCATATCATTAGGCGTGGATTCTTTAAAGAATATTTTTTCGAGCATACCATTAGGCACGGATTCTTTAAAGAATATTTTTTCTAGCAATGTTCTTCGAACATTTCCTCAGAACATACATATGCTGTACACACATATCGAAGCAGCTTTTCCACCGAATTTTAAGTTCTACATCTTTTTTTTTTTCTTTGAAACAGGGTGTAAAAACTAGACCCCGTGAAAAAAGCATTGCAAAGGAAAAATGTATCCTCTCCACCCCTCGATGATTTCTAACATTTCATTTTTTACAAGCTCTTTGAACCATTTCCACAATTGAGTGGAAAAAACAATTCCTTTGAAATTAATTGAGAATGAGTAGTAAAAGAAATCCTCTTAAAAAAATCACACACACACACTCTTGCACAATGGCAGGTACTGCATTAGAATAACAACTAAAAACAGGTTCAAG
This sequence comes from Musca vetustissima, assembly GCF_032173495.1. Lineage (NCBI taxonomy): Eukaryota > Metazoa > Arthropoda > Insecta > Diptera > Muscidae > Musca > Musca vetustissima. The sequence continues at coordinate 21,086 of NW_026879257.1, forward strand.
GCTATACAAAGCAAAGAAAAATACTTCACCTCTGTGTCGATTCGATCTGATTCACTTACTTGCACACAAACAAATATTTTTTGCCTTTAGCCATACTCATGCAAATGATCTACTTTACATAAGTTCAACAAAAAGCAAATGTATGTATGTGTTGTCGTTCATTTGTGAAGAGATGGAGGTTAAGTTTCGAAATATCAAAATCTCAAAGTAGAATTTTGATTTTTTTTCGCCGTGATATTTTGCATACAAATGAAGACATCTGTAACATTAAATGACATGGTAGTTGTGTACCCCGCAACCATCACAGACATAGGCGTGGAATATAAAAAACTAAATTTTTTTGATGGATCTAAACAAGGCGTAGATTTTTTTAACTTATTTTTTCAAGGATGGCGTAGGGAATGATAGATACCAAGCAACGGCTCTGATTGACTTTAACATGGCGAAGTCCAGGCTTATTTTGGTCCCTTTTTCATATCAATTGTGGACACTGACCTCCCCGCGGTGTCACCTGGGGTAGCTATTTTTCATCCCCGTTGAAATAGTGAGCTAATATGTGCCGCGAGTTCACCCATAAGAACTATACAAAAATTGGCTGAGTCGTCGGGTAAGTTGCCCACACTCGGAAAACCTCTCCTACTATGAAAAATAAATAAGTTTTCGCTTTGGCGGATGTACTCAAGAAGTACAAAGCCGATATTATTGTCTTACAGGAAATGCGATGGAAAGGGACAGGCGTAAGTAAATCAGACGATTACGCACTGTATTATAGCTGTCATGAAACGAGACGTGAATTTGGCTGCGGATTCATGTTTAACAGCAGAATAAAATACCTTGTCTCCAGATTCACTCCAGTAGATGAGCAAATTTCTATAATCCGCATAAAAGCGAAGTTCTTCTACATCAGTCTTATTTGCGCCCATGCTCCGAACGAAGACAAAGATGATCAGACCAAAGACATATTTTACGAGCGCCTAGAAACAGCATATGACCGCTGATCTGGCCATGACATTAAATTCTGCTAGGAAAAATCAAATTGATCATGTTGTGATAGACGGAAGGCATTCATCCAGTGTATTAGACGTTCGATCGATCCGAGGAGCGAATATCGATTCGGACCACTACCTTGTAGCAGCCAAGGTTCACACTCGTCTTAATGTTGCAGCAAAGGTGCGAAGAGCTACAAACACAACAGGTAGCCGAGGCCTACTCCGCTCATCTTACACACCTGCTTAACGAACGCACTTCTTGTCCCAATAATAGTATAGAAGCACAATGGTACAGAATTGCCCACTCCCTAGAAACTGCAGCAAAACCAACCAAAATCCACCACCACGAAACCCATGGTACGATCAGGAGTGTCGTAAGGTTACTGATGTAAAAACGCAGCGTATAGGGCAACCCTGCAGACAGTAGCAACACGTAACGTGATGGAGAATTATCGGGAGAAAAGGAGAGAGGAGAAACGTGTTTTTAGAAAAAAGAAGAAAGAACAAGAAAAACGTGAGCGTGAGCAGATCGAGATGTATAGGAGTCAGAATGAAGTCCGGAAATTTTACCAACGAGTAAAACACCAAAACGAAGTTTTTGGTGCAGGCACATCCTCCTGTAGAGTTGAAGAAGGAAACCTGGTGACATATAGAGACAGCGTGTTGAGGATCTGGAGCATTTTGAAAAGCGGTAAATAAGATGATGGTATAGAGTGTATACCACCTAGCCGAGATTAGGTCATAAAAGCAATCAATCAGCTCAAGAACAATAAAGCAGCAGAAGCTGACGGGCTACCATCCAACTATTCAAAACTGGTGGTCAGATGCTGGTCATGTGCATGCACCAGCTGATTAGTACAATTTGGCTAGAGGAATGCATGCCCAATGATTGGAACCTCAACATCCTGTGTCCCGTGCACAAAAAATGAGACAAGACGATATGTGCCAACTATAGAGGAAGTCGCCTTCTTCCCATCGCATATAAAGTGCTATCCAGTGTGCTGTATGAACGATTGAAGCCAATGCATTGACCATTATTGGACCATACCAATGTGGCTTCAGACCTGGCAAATCCACCATTGACCAGATTTTCACTCTGCGCCAAATCATGGAAAAGGTCCAGGAAAAACAAATCGACACATACCACCTATTCGTCGACTATAAAGCCGCATTCGACAACCCTATCCGTTCAGAGGTGTTTAAAGCAGCATTCCTCCAAAATTAATACGGCTATGCTGGACAACTTTTACTGGCACAAGATCAGCAGTTAAAGTCGGAAATGACCTCTCTAAGTCCTTTTAATAACGAACTAGGATTCAGGCAAGGTGACAATTTGTAGTGTGATCTTTTTAACATCCTGCTAGAAAAGGTCATACGAAAAGCAAAGGTGAACAGAAATTGCACTCTGTATACCAGACAACACATGTTACGCGCCTACGCCGATGACATCGATATAATGGGTCGAACATTGCGAGCGGTAACATCCACCTTTGAACAAATTGAAAAGGAGTCTGCCAAAGTGGGTCTGGCAGTAAACGGCGAGAAGACCAAGCTGGTGGTATCAACGCGCAAGACGTCCAGTAGACTCGGACCAACTGTGGAACTTGAGAACTACAGCTTCAAGATAGTTAAAGATTTTATATTCCTTGGTACCGCCATAAATAAAACGAATGACATCAGTTTTGAAATACGGAAAAGGATTGTGATGGCCAACAGATGCTACTATGGTCTATGTAAGCAGTTTAAAAACAAGGCCACCAGACCAGTCAGACCAAACTCACACTTTACAAGACGCTGATACTACGTCTGGATCTAAAGCATGGGTACTTGCGCAAGCAGATGAGGCAGGAAAATACTCCGAAAGATCTACGGGCCTATCTGAGTCGTCGGTGAATATCGGCTTCGAATGAACCAAGAGCTTTACGATTTATTCGCGGACATCGACATAGTCAGTCGTATTGAGCTGCAGCGACTACTATGGCTCTTCCATGTTGAGCGAATGAATGAGAATGCCCCAGCTCAAAAGGCATATAAAAGCGAGCATACTGATGGTTCCCATAGAAGGGGAAGGCCGCGAATCAGATGGAAAGACCAAGTAGAAAACATCTTGGAACGTGGTCTTTAAAATTGGCGGAAATGCGCACAAGACCGACGCGCTTGGAATCTTTTTTAAGCTCTGTTTATGGAACAACCGTTCTGAAACAAGCCAGCTAAGTAAGTAATATATTATACCAGGCGTGAATTTATTTAAAATTATTTTTTTAATGGTCTATACATTGCGTGGATTTTTTAAATAATTTTTTAAAGGGTCTATACAAGGCATGGATTGTTTTTAAATAATTTTTTTAAAAGGTCTATACAAGGATTTTTTCTACTATTTCCACACCCCCCTCTTTGAACTAGAAACCAGCAAATCATAAAACAAATATTCTACATTCTTGAGTGTATGTGTGTGTATGCTTTCGTCTATTTTCTGTGTAAACATACCCACACACGTAGGCTGAGGTCAAGAGTTCTTATAACAAGTGTCATGATTTCAGATTCTTTCAAGCTAACATTCAACATTTCCACCCTCAAAACCCTCCAACATTTGTACAAGTAATAACAGCCGTAGTGAATGAATGTGTCCTGATTTCATGTTGGCCCAACAAAGCACAAAATGGTAATGGATTTTTCCTATGCTAATGTCACACCAAAATAGCAAAGCAAGAAAGAAGAGGAAGAACAACAAAAAATAGTGTGATATTTTTAACGAACCATATCTGTGACCCAAAAGGTTTTCCAAGCATCTCTCCACATTCCGCAACAATAATTTTGTGTGTGTAGCACCGAAAGAAATTTACCCCAAAAGAAAAAAAACATATTTTTGTGTTCACAATTCTTCATTTGACATCTGGACAATTAAGGTCGCTTGGCAGGCAACAAGAACGACAATAACAACAACAACCTGTTACCAGCAGACTATGCCTATGTTTCAGGATTATTCAGCATTTTTTTTTTATTGTAGTTTTGTTTATCACAAATTGGCCTGCATATGACATTTGCAACCTAAGCCCAATGATACATGCCGCTGTCAGGCCAAACGAACGGCAATAGGGTCACTTATTTTGTGCAATGCAGGATTTTTGTGATTGGTAAACAAGATTCTAATTGCTGGCTATACAAATTGCCCTGAATATGTCCCGTGCATGTAGGCCGGTTTTTATGCTGCAGACAATCAGCAGCACAGTCACACAAAGAAACCATTTCAAGGAATCCAAATCAATAATGCCCTTACAACAACCAAGCAAAAAATCAGGACAAAATTCAGCTTAATTGACATTGCAATTATCCTGCATGAAATTACTACAATGAAGATGTAACCGAAACCAAATATGCTGCACAAAAGAAACCACAAACGACAACAGATCCTTTATCCAAAGCATTTGTTGTTGTTGTTGGCAAAGCAAAAACACAAAATCAACTATTAGCAAGAGGTTAGAAGTTACAAAATCTCAGCCACAATTGTGCGGCTTAATTAGATTGTACTAACATACAAAGGCTATTAAGGTCCTTTTCAGGTCATGAAAAAATATAATAAAAATCCTCGCCACATATAGACGCCTGGGTGGCCTAGGGGATGATAGATACCAAGCAACGGCTCGGATTGGCTTTAACATGGCAAAGTCCAGGCTTATCTTGGTCCCTCTTTCATCTAAATTATGGACACTGACTTCCCCGTTGTGCCACCTGGTGTACCTATTTTCATCACCCAATGAAATAGTAAGCTACTATGTACCGCGAGTTCACCCATAAGAACTATGAAAAAAGTGGGTTGAGGCGTCGGGTTAGTTGCCCACACTCGGAAATCCGAACCTACAATGAAAAAGCAAAGAAAAAAAACGTAAAAAGGACCACGATCTGCAAATCTGCACTTGGAATGTGCGCACGTTGTACAGAACAGGCGCAATGTTCGCTTTGGCGGATGTACTCAAGAAGTACAAAGACGATATTATTGCCTTACAGGAAATGCGATGGAAAGGGACTGGCGTAAGTAAATCAGACAATTACGCCCCGTATTATAGCTACCATGAAACGAGACGTAAATTTTGCGGCGGATTTATGGTCAACAGGAGAACAAAATACCTCGTCTCCAGATTCACTGCAGTAGATGAGCGAATTGCTATAATCCGTATAAAAGCGATGTTCATCTACATCAGTCTCATTTGCGCCCATGATCCGACCGAAGATAAAGATGAGCAGATAAATGACATATTTTACGAGCGCCTAGAAACAGCATATGACCGTTGCCCCATCCATGACATTAAAATTCTGCTAGGAGATTTTAATGCAAAAATCGGAAGGGTAAATATCTTTGGCCCCATGGTCGGAAAATTCAGCCTCCATGAAGAAACATCAGACAACGGCATGAGGTTGATTGACTTCGCGGCAGCAAAAAATATGGTAGGTAGCAGCACCAGATTCAAGCATCTCGATATACACAAGTCCAACTGGATTTCTCCCGATCGAACAACGAGAAATCAAATCGATAATGTTGTGAAAGACGGAAGTCAGAATGAAGTCCAAAAATTCTTCCAACGGGTAAAACACCAAAACGAAGGCTTTGGTGCAGGCACATCTTCCTGTAGAGATGAAGAAGGAAACCTGGTGACAGGTACAGACAGCGTGCTGAGGATCTGGAAGAAGCATTTTGAAAAACTTCTGGTATCAAATAGTAGCGGTGAAGAGGATACCCCAGAACCAATAATAGATGACAGTATAGAGTGTATACCACCTAGCCAAGATAAAATCAGAATAGCAATCAATCGGCTGAAGAATAATAAAGCAGCCGGTGACGATGGTTTACAAGCTAAACTATTCAAGACTGGTGGTCAGAAGCTGATAAGGAGCATGCACCGGCTGATTATTACAATTTGGCTAGAGGAATGCATACCCAATGATTAGAACCTCAGCATCCTGTGTCCCGTGCACAAAAAAGGAGACAAGACAATATGTGGCAACTAAAGAGGAATAAGTCTCCTTCCCATCGCATATAAAGTGTTATCCAGCGTACTGC
>NW_026879258.1:0-26386 GCF_032173495.1 Musca vetustissima
CAGAGTACTGAAATAGGTTCAGAATGATGTGTGCCAAGTTTCGAGAAAATCGGTTCAGATTTAGATATAGCTCCATATATAGTTTCGTCCGATTTAAGGTAAATGGTACACCAAAGTCCCTCTCTATCTTTAGATTTGCATGAAATTTGGCACAGCGTACTGAATTAGGTCCAGAATGATGTGTGCCAAGTTTTGAGAAAATCGGTTCAGATTTAGATATAGCTCCCATATATAGTTTCGTCCGATTTAAGGTAAATGGGTCACCAAAGTCCCTCTATATCTTTCGATTTGCATGAAATTTGGCACAGAGAACTGAATTAAGTCTAGAAAGATGTCTGCCAAGTTTCATGAAAATCGGTCCAGATTTAGATATAGCTCCCATGTATAGTTTCGTCCGATTTCATGTAAATGGTGCACCAAAGTCCATATATATATTTCGATTTGTACGGAATTTGGCATAACGTACTGAATTGAGCCTAGAATGATGTCTGCCATGTTTCATGAAAATCGGCCCAGATTTAGATATAGCTCCCATATATAGTTTTGTCCGATTTCATGTAAATGGTGCACCAAAGTCCCTATATATCTTTCGATTTGCATGAAATTTGGCACAGCGTACTGAATTAAGTCTAGAATGATGTCTGCCAAGATTCGTGAAAATCGGTCCAGATTTAGATATAGCTCCCATATATAGTTTCGTCCAATTTCATGTAAATGGTGCACCAAAGTCCCTATATATATTTCGATTTGTACGAAATTTGGCATAACGTACTGAATTGAGCCTAGAATGATGTCTGCCAAGTTTCATGAAAATCGGCCCAGATTTAGATATAGCTCCCATATATAGTTTCGTCCGATTTCATGTAAATAGTGCACCAAAGTCCCTATATATCTTTCCATTTGCACGAAATTTGGCATGACGTATTTAATTGAGCCTAGAGCGATGTCTGCCAAGATTCGTGAAAATCGGTTCAGATCTAGATATATATTATTTTTCGATTTAATTTAAATAATGTGCCAAAGTTCTTATGTTGCATAACGTGATGAATTTAGTCCAGAATTTTGTGTGCCAAGTTTCGTAAAAATCGGTTGAGATTTAGATATAGCTGATATGAAGTAATTGACGTACTAAGAAACCAATATATGGCTGATAGGAACTAAACGTACCGAAATTAGTATAACCTAACCTGTGACAAGTTTCGTTGAAATCGTTGCATATTTGGGTATAGCTTCCATATATATTTTCGTCCGATTTTAAGGAAATTGTACATCACCGATATTAACTATCCCGATATTAACTATCTTCGAATTTGAACTATGTTTGGAAGAAATAATAAGATGGGCAAAGTTTGGATAAAATCTAAATTTCTAGAACCAATATTTCGATGAGGCACATTTTCACCGTGTTAACGTGTATACACCCTCATTAGCCATTAGGCTGAGGGTATAATTATCCATTAAAAAATTTTGAAATTTGTATTATGGTTAACATTATGGTTTACATAATCCGTTTTTAGAAATGTCGGTATAGGTCCACTTTTTGGTATGTTCCCTATATTTTCATTTCTAGTAACTGTCAGTATATCTATGGTGGAGGGTATCCAAAGTTCGGCCCGGCCGAACTTAACGCTTTTTCACTTGTTTTTTAAAAGAATTGCCATTCACCTTCTTCTTAAAAAAATATTTTCATCTTCAGATTTTTTAAAGATAGATCTTAGTTTAAGTCTTTTATCTGGAGGCATTTTATAGACTGAATACCATATTCAAGACTTCTATAGATATAATACATTTTTCAGATCCTAAAAATATAGAAACCCTGTTCAGACCCTTAGACACATCACACATTATTGAAGTCTTCCAGAGGTTAATTTGTAGACAGAGAATCTACTTTAGATCTTTTATAAAGGGATTACCTTCTTCAGGCTTTTAAGGCACATCGTATATTATTCAAGTCTTCCACAGGTTATTTTGTAGGCAGGAAGCCTACTTTTGGTCTGATGACAGAATACCTTCTTAGGACCAAATGAGACAGAAGACCCTCTTCAGGCCCTTAACCACGTTGTTAATTATCCAAGTCTTTCAGAGAAATAGGTCTTCTTCACTCAGAGATCATCATCCTAGTCTTCTCCTACTTTGGAGGGACTACTGTAGTCAACTTCACACGCGTCGTAGGAATTGTTTCATTTATGAAATCACTTGCAATGAAATTCGGGTAATTCGGAGGAAACTCCAGAATGAACTTGAGATTCATCTTAATCACATGGAATTCCTCGTCAGTAATAGAGTCCCAGTCCAGGGTGATAAACCGGTTGCAGAATTTAACTGTTCTGCGGTAAGTTTTCTTGCCAGAGATCTACTTCATCGGCCAGCCGCCTTAGAAGTCTACGGACTTCACTGCACGACGTGGAGATGGAGGGGATCGTCATCCCCGCCAGGGATTGCATCCGTTCTCATCATATGGGAGGACTCACCTTAATTTGGAGGTGACGGAGTTTGAAGATATAGAAGAGTGGCCCGGTACATTAGCATGGTACTGAGGGTGCCAATGCAGCCAAACCTTAAACACATTCCCGCCTCGTAAGTTTTGGGATCATAGGTATTCAGTCTTTTCCTCCGAGACTCAACCCCCAGTATCCGCTGATTGTCCGCATCTGCTTATTTATATTCACAATAATATTGGGCTTTCCACTATCCGCAACCCGTGGACCCGTCCGTTACCATTCAGCTCTGCTACCCGTAGGCGGAATTTTTCCGTTACTGAAAAACACGATGAAGGTATTCTGTCTCTAGAAGTCCTGCATAATAATTTCGTATGAAGAATTTTGACAATTGATTAGAGTTTTGACGTGGCGAATACTAAACAAGAGCTCGCGACATCTGCGTCAACCTTTGGGAATCCCGAACACAACATATTATTGTGAAGAGAATTAGGTCCTCGGATGATCAACGACAACCTGTTGTAAAGAGACTAACGCAGTCGCTAGATGCACAGCTAACTGCTTCTTACGGGCCAGTGACGTCGATGGAGAATCCTGTCAATTAGGAAGACCAGAAACCAACACCGGCGCCTAGCTTTTCAGCCTGAAAGAAGATCACTGATTGCTAGTCAACAGACACTTAAATTACCAATTCGTGACCGACGAAGTTGATCGTCATAATCTTCGGTTCGTCCAGATCACCTTATACAAAGGTGTTAGAGTTGTTAATTGTAGGAAGGAATCGTCGGAATTCCTTAAGAACACAATTATCAACAGTGATCATCTTTGGAAAAATAGCAAGTTGTTAGCTGTTGGGATCCACGAGATACCGAGCGGGATGATGACCTCAGGAACCATACCTTTACAAGGATAAGAAGTCATACTTAAAGTGTTCTATAGACGAAAGTTCTTCCAAAGTCCCGGAATGCCTTCTTTGGGAATTTTCTATATACAATTTCGCTCTTTAACCTTTTTGTCTATAGGATGTGACTTGGAATCTATGATAGTCTACCTATCAATTTTGTTTTCCCTCCAAACCCATTGTGCAAACTAAAGAAGAAGAAGAAGAAAAAATCACTTGATTGACATTCAACAATTGTCATTGGCATTGCGCTCAAACTGCACAATTACCACTAAAGGCAATCAGCCATCCATCCAATCCACCATTTGGAGAATTGGTGATTGTGTTTTTGTTGTTGTGTGGAGTAATCGTGAAGCATGCGTGATAGCTTCAAGGTAGCAGCTTCACCATACTGAATGTAAGTTCTTTAAAAATGCATTTCAAATCAGCATCAGTCGATCGATATTGTTACCAAACTAGAGAGAGAGGACCTTGTCTAACAAACTGGATGACATCTTATGGAGCTACATTCTAATGTGAATGGAAACCATTGCGGAAAACAGTATAACTGCTGGCAAACTAATCTCAAGGGCTTTAGGCATAAAACTACCTTCAGACTAAAGTCAGGGTTTCGTGGTATTGACTGTGTCATTTTGTGGAGTAGCAATGCTTATGGATTAGCAGCAACAACATGTTGCACTTGCAGCGTGACGGATTTTCCTATGTGTGTATATGATATGAGTACATGTATTCTACGATGTTATTGTTGTAAACACAAGAGAGTACGTGTGTGTGATTGCGCGATGATTTTATAAGATTACCTACCAAAAAAAAAAAATACTATAATGCAAACCTGCTACATGCCACGCGTATGCATAAAATATCATGGCCATTGAAACGTAAGGAAAACGAAAGGCTATGGGAATCCCTTTCACTGGTTTTGTTGCTGTTGTTTTCGTTGAGGATCTTCTTGAATGTCATCGTTTATTGTCAGGTTCAAGTTCACGTACAATTCTTTACAGAAAAGATTTGTACAGACATGCTATATACAACGTATGTATTATAATTGAGCGACACACGATCATCAGTCAAATACGCGGAATGGAAAGGCATTGTGGCACGCGTAAGCTAAGGGTATATTTTCTTTGATGGAAACAATGGGCTAAATTGGGATATTTTTAAAATTACATAATATTACAATGAAGAAGATTTTTTGTAGAATCTAGTGCAATAGTAGACTGAACTACTTCTATAGAGAAAATACCTCCTTTATGAGATCAACAGATCAGAGGATGCTCTTCAGATTTTCTATAAATTTAACGTAAAAAGACACATTTCAAATTGTCCATAGATAAAATACCGTCATAAGGCGTCATACATATGGGTAACTTTCTTCAAGGTTACTATAGAAGGAATGCCTCATTCAATCCTTATACAATAGTATACTGAGGTAGTTCTACAGAAAAAACAAGTTTTTTAAATCACCAGAAGAGCAGATCATAGGACGATTTTTTATAGTTATACTGCACAAAAGACATGTTTAAAATCTTCCATAGACAGACTAACTTCAAAACGCCTAAAGAAGACCCCCCTATTCTCGATGTCATTTTTTTGATTTAATTCAAGAATGTCCCTACAAAATTTCAAGTGAAAATCTCAAGAAATCTTGAAGTTATAGCCGATTTATTGTGTCATCATCAAGTGACGGCTGAAAGGCTTCTCAAACTTTATGAACTAAGATAAAGCCAATCGGTGAAGATCTTCCTTATTTTTTAACTTTGTTTGTGGTCAAAAATAGTCGATTTTCCAAAAAAAAAAAAAAAAAAAAAAAAAAAAAAATTCAAAGTTCCGCCATTTTGTTAATTGTAGTGCGAAGGCAATAATCCTAGTTCATACGAGAGCCAGAGCCTTGATTCACAAAAAACAACAACAACAATTTTTGTAAATTATTTTTCTTCCTTTTTAAATCTTCAAATATATACGTACAAAGTTACAAACCTTAACAAACATTGGTATTCATTTATCAGTCCATTTAAAATCTTAACCAGTAAGGAAAGTAGTAAAGTCGGACGGGGCCGACTATATGATACCCTTCACCACTATGGGTATATTAAACAGGACTATTAACATGAAATTGGATGAAATAAAATATCTACCTAGATTTACGTAATTCTATGCTCAATTTTGTACATTCAGCAAAATTTCAGACAATCTGACAAATATGAGGAGTTTGATGCACCATCTACTTTACATCAGACGAAAATATATATGGAAGCTATATCCAAATATGAACCGATTCCAACGAAACTTGTCACAGGTTAGGTTATACTAATTTCAGTACGTTTTGTTCCTATCCTATTGATTCCTTGGTGTGTCAATTACTTAAAACCAATCTATAATATAAGGAGCTGTATCTACATCTCAACCGATTTTCACGAAACTTGTCAGACATCATTCTGGACTAAATTCAGTACGCTATGCCAAATTTCGTGAATATCGAAAGATATATGTGGACTTTGGTGCACCATTTACATGAAATCGGACGAAACTATATATGGGAGCTATATAGAAATCTGGACCGATTTTCACGAAACTTGACAGACATCATAAATGCGACCTGTACTTTGTTTACAATTTAACATGGACAGACAGACGGACATGCATAAATCGACTTAGAAAGTGATTCTATGCATATTCTCAAAAGGAACCATGTGTCTATCTCGTTGCCGTTTGCCTGTTGCAAACATATGCACAAAGACATAATATCTATAGACATAAAACGTTCTCGTTAGGTCCATTGTGAACTGAAAATAATTTTTTGTCCTCTATAGACAGAATGGATGGAAATGTTTACTTCACGTCAAACAGAGGGCAATCTTAAGGTCTTCTATAGCACTTTTTAGATCTTCCTAGGACATTGACCAATTATTCTATAGACATCAGACATTCTTCCTTAAACAGAATCCTATTCCAGGTTTTTTATGAACCGAAGTCGTTCGTTAGGCTTTTCAATAAATTAAAGACCGTCTTATAAAGATAGTAGACTTTCTAACGAGAGGAGCATTTGTAGAACTTTTCCAGACACAATTTTTTTTTTGCCATCCATGAACAGGTCTGACGAAATATTTTGTGTATGGACTGAAGACAAAATTCACTTCTTCTGTAAACAGAGTACCTTCTTCATGCATTTTTTACGCAAAAGGCCTGATTTTCGTAGACAAATGACATTAGTCTTCTATTAATGCAATACCTTATTCGGGTATTCTATATGCCGAGGTTACTTCGTTGTACCATCAACATATTGAGATAAGACATTCCAAATGTGAAAAAATGACTTCAAAATTTCTTACACCAGAATATCATCTTCTGGCCATCTTCAGGACTACTATAACCAGAATACCTTCATCAGAACTTTTTATGTAATTCTATGAATACTTGATTGATGTCTTCTTTATATCGATTAAACAGAAGACCATATTCCATCGAAAGATATATTTTTATGGACAGTAGACTCATGTCTTTTTTACACAACAGACCTTAGATTTTCAATAGATATCCTTATGGCTAATGAGAGTATATACTCTTTGATACGACAAAAAATGTGACTCATCGAAATTTTGGTTTTATACCCCATGTTTCTTGGGACCAAATCCCTTTCATACAATTTGGAGTCGATTTACAAATCATGCCAGCAGGTGCGCATGATAACTCTCAAAGGGAGTAACCGATTTCAAAAATATACCTATTTGAAAATGGAGAATGTCGGTTTACCTCCTCTGGTACCACCTTCACAAAATGGGTAAAAGTATGCTAAAAATTAATTTTACAATATCATGATCCAACCTGCAGATGGAACCGATCTCCCCACAAATGGTAATTTTTGTAATATTATGTGAAAGAAATGTCCGATTTGAATCAAACTTTGGACAGCCCATTGTATTTACCAAATCAAAACAAAACAGAACAATTGTTTTGTCATTCCGTTTAGACATTTTAGAAATTTTCGGAATTTTAAAGCAAAAATCGAATAGAAATGTGTTTTCCTCAAAAATATAATTTCAATATTCAAATAAAATACAGATGATAAATCGGAGGTAAGTTTTTTGTAACACAAAATAGACCAATACAATCCTTATACAGGCTTCATTTCCAGATTTCAGAAGTCCCCACAGATTGACAAATTCTTCAAATTAAATATATTCCTAAAGGAGTATTGACATGCCTTCTGTCAACATTTAATAGCGATACACGAAGAGGTGTCGCTCCATAGAGGTCCTCAACGCATCACTAAATGCTCAAGGGGTATACTGCCGATTTTCTATAGGTAAAGTTTCTTTAACAAAAAAAGCTTTATGTAGGACTTCTAACTTCAACTGTTTCTAAATCGTCTATTTCAGATAAATCTATTTAGCCGGGGAAACATATTTGAAAAACACTCGGCCGACAAAAGAATCGTGAACTAGGGACTTTCAGATGAATCAAACAATATATATGTATACAATACTCTGTTATAACAAATATTTTTACTTGGTTAATAATAATTATGGATTGATTTTATTAAAAATATTATGGAGAATAGGAAGGATATCCAGAAAAAAACTTGAGAATCTATCGAAACAATCATTGGTCCTGAACATTTTCCCATAGAAAAGATTTGTCATCAGGTTTCATTTTTTTTTACAGGGTATTATGTCTTTGTGCATATGTTTGTAACAGGCAAAAAGAAACGAGATGGACCCATAGTTCCTTTTGAGAATATGCATAGAATCACTTTCTGAGTCGATTTATGCATGTCCGTCCGTTCGTCTGTACATCCGTCCGTCTATGTATTTTTGTGAACAAAGTACAGGTCGCACTTATAATCCGATTTGGATGAAATTTGGTACATGTCACTTATTTGGCCCAAGGACGAACCCTATTGAAATTTGAGAAAATCGGTTCAGATTTAGATATAGCTCCCATATATAGTTTCGTCCGATTTTAGGTAAATGGTGCACCAAACTCCCAATATTGGTCCGATTGAAATAACATTTTGCGCAGAGTATTGAAGTAGGTCTAGATTGATGTATGCTAGGCTTGGTTGAAATCGGTTCAGATTTAGATATAGCTCCCATATATAGTTTCGTCCGATTTTAGGTAAATGGTGCACCAAACTCCCAAAATTTGTCCGATTGAAATAAAATTTTGCACAGAGTACTGAGTTAGGTCCAGATTGATGTATGCTAAGTTTGGTTGAAATCGGTTCAGATTTAGATATAGCCCCCATATATAGTTTCGTCCAATTTTAGGTAAATGGTGCACCAAACTCCAATATTGGTTCGATTGAGACAAAATTTTGCACAGATTTAGATATAGCCCCCATATATATTTCTATATTTTCGAAATTTTGCAGCGTGTATTGAATTAAGTGGACCCCCCCCCATTCTCGGGGTCAACAATTTTTTGATTTAAGGGAACCCCCCCATTCTCAATTTTTTATTTTTAAGATTTTAAATGGGCTGGTAAATGAATACCAATGCTTGTAAAGGTTTGTAACTTGGCACATATATATTTGAAGATTTAAAAAGGAAGAAAAATACTTTACCAAAATTTGTTGTTGTTGTTTTGTTGTTGTTTTTTGGGTTCAAAAAAAAGTCCACATTTTCGATGGCGGGCATGATAACTCCACACTGGAACATCGGAATCCGAAAATTCCAACTGTGTTAGAAAGAGGACATGTCTGGCTCTCGTATGAACTAGGATTATTGACTTTGCACAACAAATAACAAAATGGCGGAACTTTGAAATTTTTTTTTTGGAAAATCGCCTATTTTTTACCAAAAACTAAGTTAAAAAATAAGGAAGATCTTCACCGATTGGCTTTATCCTAGTTCATACGAGAGCTACACACTCCCTGAGAAACGTGTCAAAATTTGAAACCGATTGGATTATTAGTTTTTGAGTTATCGTGCCCGCCATTCACAAAAGAGAAAAACGCGTTTAAAGTTTGAGAAGCCCTTTAGCCGCCACTTGATGCTGACACAATAAATCGGCTATATCTTCAAGAGTTCTTGCGATTTTCACTTGAAATTTTGTAGAGACATTCTTGAATTAGTGTAGAATCGGATTAAATCATAAAAAATTTTGACCCCGAGAATGGGGGGGTCCCCTTAATTCGAATCTACACTAAATCAAGAATGTCCCTACAAAATTTCAAGTGAAAATCTCAAGAACTCTTGAAGATATAACCGATTTATTGTGTCAGCATCAAGTGACGACTAAAGGGCTTCTCAAATTTTAAATGCGTTTTTCTCTTTTGCGAATGGCGGGCACGATAACTCAAAACCTAATAACCCAATCGATTCCAAATTTTTACACGTTTCTCCGTGAGTGTATAGCTATCGTATTAACCAGGATAAAGCCAATCGGTGAAGATCTTCCTTATTTTTTAATTTGGTTTTTGGTCAAAAATCGGCGATTTTCCAAAAATATTTTTTTAAAGGTCCGCCATTTTGTTAATTTTAGAGCGAAGTCAATAATCCTAGTTCATACGAGAGCCAGACATGTACTCTTTCTAACACTTTTGGAATTTTCGGATTCCGATGATTTAGAGAGGAGTTATCATGCCCGCCATCAAAAATAAGGACTTTTCTTTAATTACATCAAAACAATAACGAAATTTTTTTGTAAATTATTTTTCTTCTCTTTTAAACCTTCTAATATATATGTGCAAAGTTACAAACCTTAACAAGCATTGGTATTGATTTACCAGCCCATTAAAAATCTTGAAAAATTAGAATCGAGAATGGGTGGGGTTCGCTTAAGTCTAGAATGACATGGTGCACCAAACTCCCAATATTGGTACGATTGAGACAACATTTTGCAGAGTGTATTATGTTAGGTCTAAGTTTGGTTGAAATTGGTTCAGATTTAAATATAGCTCGCATATATACTTTAGTCCGATTTTATGTGAATGGAGGAGCCTATGTCTGTTCGATTTCATCAAAATGATGTACCAAATAACTATGGTTTGTCCGCTTAGGACGAGATACATTTTGGATTGAGCATAGTGTTGCAGCATACCAAATGGTGGATGCCAGGGTTGCTCAAAGACGTCCATTTATATGTATAGATCTTATACATATTTTTCTCGTTGATTGACATTAAATTTTTCATAGATTTCAGATTGTATCTGTTGTTTTATTTTAGTTCAGATATCTACAGCTTCAGGCAGTTAATTTATTTAGATTCCATTTCAATGGTCCTCCAAAGATGACATGTTTATTCTATCTAAGGGATATTGTACATATGGGTATCTCTTGTATGTACCCAAAGTGGTGAAGGGTATCATAAAGTCGGCCACGTCCGACATTTGAACTTTCCTTACTGGTTTTCTATAGAAAAACTCAATTTTTGGACTTGATAATTAATTTTTTCTTTAGAAATATTTCCTCAATAATAATAAAATGAAAACCTTAATTCCCCAGCCATAATGATATTTTTATTATACCCTACACAACTATGTTGTCAGGGAATTATAGCTTTGTGCAGCCCCAAAAGATTGTAACTCCGCGAAATATTGGTCCTAGACCAACCATTAAGTATACCGATCGTCATATCTCGACTAGCTGAGTCGATCTAGACATGTGTGTCCGTCCGTCCGTCTGTCCATTATAATTTATAAACACGACACAGGCCACAGTTATGGAGCAATCTTCACGAAATTTTGCATGTAGGATGGATTCTGACCAATGAAGACCCCTATTGTTTTTGGAAAAGATCGGTTAATATTTAGGGGATGAAATGGACCAAAAAGTTTATTTTTGTCGGTTTTTCTGATCGCTCCAGAGGCCGCAATTATGGCCCAAACACCTCGAATTTTTGCATGGAGAAGGGGATCGGGCCAGAGAATAAGCATGCATGTTTTGATAAAGATCGGTCAATGTTTAGCGGGTTAAATGGACCCTGACTTTTGTGTGAAAAATGACAAAATTTGTATTCTACAGCGTATATATTTGCTCCTGAAGGACCTGGACCCGAAAAGTTTATATTATATCCAAGAGGAGTGGTTGACCAATTATATTGTGTGATACCAATTATATTGTGGTATATACTCGGATGTGGGAGTTACACTTAATAAAACAGGTGCTTACGTATTAATATATTATTTAGTAACCCATCACCACACTAGGGGGCTAAAATATGGCGCTGATCGCTTTAAAATTTTCCATGAGAATCCAGGTATGGTCAAGGACAACGCCTATAATTTTCGGTAATGATCTGATAATAATATTGGAATGGAGTGGACCGGAAACTTAATTTGTTGTGTTTTATCGATTCGATCTATAGACCACATGTCGAACGTCACAACAGAACCCACAGTGAATGGAATCTGGACAAGTGTTTGGAAGGACTGTACTGAACATTGCGAATATCCGGAAAATATGTCAGTGTGAGGAAGAGGTGCTTTTGACCTCTAATCGGGCAAGAGTGTGCAACTATTACGAAATATTGCCCATATTCGGAAAAAAAATTCGCAGAAAGTGAGATTTCCGTGGTAGTTGTGTGGGGTATCGTATGGTCGGCCCCGTCCGACTATACTGCTCCGCTCACTGGTTAATTTTTAACTTTATACTGAGTACTGAGTTCTATCCATTGAAAGAAATCATAGAAACAATCCTGGGTCTTTGAAGAATTATCATTGTATGCCCCTTTCCTACCCCAACACATTTCCGCCCATTGTGCCTACACAATTACCATCATCCGTTCCATGGAAGAAAACGTAACATTTACCCTGACTACTATGAGATTTTACCCTCAGGCCATTTTGATGAAGCCTTGTAAATGTCACTTGTATTTATAATTGTCATCATCTTTTAAATGGCATTAAACATTATTATTAGTAACGAAATACGTGGGGATAGACAACGGCAACTGCAGCGACAGAAAAATAATCTTAAGAAGCTGGAGGCAATTTTCTCAACAAAATTGACATTCAAGCAATTCTCGTTGTAAGTGTGTGTGTTGTGTGATGGTTACTCCGATCACTTGATGTCCTTAGAGAATATCACGTCGTAATAATGATCATTTTGTTGTTGTTGTTATACACTATTGTTATTGTGGCGGTCTTTTGGTCTTTATTGTTTTTGTGTTGTGTATGTACTTGTTGTTGTCAAAGTGACAGCATAACATGTAAAAAGTTCTGTTCTATTCTGCTTTCCGAGTATTGTCAGATTCTCAAGTAAATGACACATGTTGAACGCTATTCAAATCTCATTTGGATCAATGATCTCATCAAATGAACGTCTCTACGTTATACAAAAGATTCGTTGTTCACATTACGTGACGTAACTTCTTTTCACGTTTCGAGGGACATGGATATGCGAGACAATATAAGGTTTGAGGACAGGTTATTATTTATTTGATATGAATTGAATCTTTCAAAATAATTGAAGATTACATTTTTTGGGATATCTCTTGTCTTTTTTTGGGGGGGATTTATGACACTTATGACAGCTAAATTAAATGAAGAGCACAAGGTGTGATGTTTGATATTAATTGATTTGTTTGAGGGAATTTGATTGATGAATGAATTACGTTAATGTAAGTGGTCGTGTAATAGATTTTTGAAAGATTTTTAAAAAGAGAGTAATCACAGACCTCCATCACATCTTAATCTGACATATTACGATGTATATGGACAGAACTAATAACTAGATCGCCCTGGTTTTCTTAAATAGCTACAAAGGATTCATTAGATAGGGATTAAAGTCCAATCTGATAAGATCATGCAATATTTTTTATAGGAGATCTGCATTTATGATTTGTATTGGATGAATTTGGGCCTTTATTATTTGGTCCAAGGATAAATCGTTTTGAAATTGGTGAAGATCTATTCAGATTTATATATAGCTCCATTTATATTTTCTTCGTATTTTACAATAGTGCACCATAATCTCAAAGCATTTCGTGGTATCCAATGTATGGATCTAGAATTCCGTATTTTTCAAATTATGTTGTTAAACCAATATTTTATGCACTCCACCATAATGAGGAGGAATTTGTCATTCCGTTTGCAACACCTCGAAAGATTCGTAAGAGACCCAATAAAGTGTATATATTCTTGACCAGAATAAAATTCGAGTTAACCAAGTCCGTCCGTCCGTCTGTCTATTGAAATCACGATATAGATCGCAACATTACTTCTAGGATGGTATAGCTCTACCGAATAAACCGAACAAACTGTAATCTGAAATATCGGGTTTATGTATGCTGACATACCTTCATAAGGTATTCTCTATACACTTTCATTGATGGAAGATTTACTTCGAAACTTTATCGTAGGGTCCACAAAATACCTCTATAGACAGAATTCAACAAATCAGGTATTCTTCATTTCGACTTTAGATGGAAAATTTTCTTCAAGTCGGCTATAGATGTATCTTATTTGTAGCCATTGGACAATCTTCGGGACTAATATAGACAGAAGATTTCTCTTAGGGTTTTCATTGACAGAAAAAAATTTCAGTTTTTCTAAAGCCCAAATATAAAAAAAAATATTCATAGAACCTTGGGTAGGTACGCCAGTAGCTAAATACACCTATTTGTGCATATGTTTGTAACAGGCAAAAGGAAACGAGATAGATATAGAATATGCATAGAATCACTTACTGAGTCGATATATTCATGTCCGGCTGTCCACGTATTTTTGTTAACAAAGTACAGGTGGACAGACGGACGTCTGTATATCTGTCTGTCCATGTTAAATTGTAAACAAAGTACAGGTCCCATTTATTATTAGAATAGGATGAAAATTGGCACAGCTCATTCATTTGGCCCAAGGACGAACCCTAAGTAAATAGTGCACTAAATAGCTTTCGATTTGCACGAAATTTGGCACTGGGTACTAAATTAAGCATATAATGATGTGGGCTAAGTTTCGTGAAAATCGGTTCATATTTAGATGTAGCTCCCATATATATTTTCGTCCGATTTAATGTAAATGGTGCAACAAAGACCCCATATATTCTTCGATTTGCACGTAATTTGGCATAGCGTACTGAATTGAGTCTAGAATGATGTGTGCTAAGTTTCGTGAAGATCCGTTCAGATTTATATGGGAGCTATACCATATATATTTTCGTCCGATTTTACTTAAATGGTGCACCAAAATCCTAATGTTTGTCCGATTAACACGAAATTGTTCACAACGTAATAAATTGAGACTTGAATGACGTTATTGGGTTTTGTTGAAATTGCTGCAGATCAAGCCGTAGCTTCCATATGTATTTCGTACGGGTGTTTATTTGAGATTAAATTTTTAACAGTGCGGCATACCGAATAGCGTGTATCAATTTAGCTATAAATCATTTTCCATAAATTTGTCCCATGGTACATAGACGACTCCAAATCTGCCCGAATTAAATTCATTTTATCATAGATTGCAGAAAGACATGATTATGTTCCTTCGAGTGAACATTGACGTACACTTGTAAGGATACATATGTACAATATACCCAAGTGGTGAAGGGTATCATATAGTCGGCCCAGTACGACTTTACTACTTTCCTTATTATTTTTTATTTAAAAAAGTCTACATATTCGCAGATAATGTTCAATACAAGTCCATGTTTCGACATAGCCCCCATATAAAGGTTCCCCACAATTTTTGATTTTTTGAGGGGATTATCCGTATTTTCCAATCGAAATAAAATTCTAATTTGGTCTTGAATGTCACGTTTTGGCGTAGCCCCCAATGTATGAAAATACATAAAGAGGAAATTTTCCACCTCTGGTAAAATTTGCCGGAACGAACATAACAAAGTATTTGCTAGTTTTAAAGAAGCTGTAGTTTATATAAGCCCATGCTATCGCATAACCTCCATAAGAAGGTGCGGCCCCATCTTATTTACTTTTCCCAACCGATGTGACTGAAATTTCCACTTCGGATTCTCGATAGGTAAACGATTTTTCTGTAGAAAATACTCAAAATATGTTGTGTAATTTTTTGATATAACTTCCATATAAAGAAATAAAATATTTTAAGAAATTGGACTGTTCTAGGCGAAATTATTGGGAATAAGGGCCCGGACAGTTTTTGTGTTTTGTATGTCTTTCGAATTTTGCAAGGGATAATTTTGCAGATGATAACAAACCTTCTTGCGGACAATTCACAAAGCAATAGCCCCCGACGGGGTTTTGATATATTGTATGAGCAACTCATGGTGAAGGGTATAAAAAATTCTGTCCGGTAGAATTTATCAATGATATTACTGGTTATACCCTCAGCCTTATGGCTAACCGTGATTTTTAGGTGAGAGGCTTGCTGTACTCTCGTCCTGGCGATGGTTGTGTGATGGGGTGCGGGAAAATGAGCCGTTGCCCGTTGGTATATACGCGAAGTGCCAAATGTTAATTTTGTGCCAAAAATTAATTATATAATATCATGCGAACGGGTTTAAATTAAACTTTGTACAAGATATTACATATATCAAGGACGGAGAATGGAGCGTCCGTTTTGGACCAAAATGTACACAACCTATCAACTTTACCAACCCTAGTCCGAAGATGAGACTCATTGGTCAACACTTTCTTAAAATTTTTAATATTAATAAATTCAATATTAGTTTGAACCAAACTTCGCACAAAATATTATCATTCCGAAGCCTAGATCAAACACAAAGATGAGATCCACACCTTCTGGCACCTCGCCCAGAGAGGTTCAATATTTTATAAACTTGTAAATTTAATTGAATTGAATAACCGATTTGATCAAAATTAAAACCGAAACATGTATGTATTTCCGAAGACCTCCGCAAACCATAGACTGAGGGTATATAACTGTCGGCAACACCGATTGACACTTTTTTTACTTTAATTATTAAAACAATTCCTTATGTTTGAAGATATGTTTCTATAGTCTATGGAAGTTCCCGAAACTTTTCACAGGAAGTTTTAGACACTAAAACGGCATATACATTAGAACTTTTTACCGGGTTAACCTAATTTATGAGGATTTATTTGACATATATGCAAAGGAATTGACAGTTGAAACCTACTGGTTTAACGAAATCCGGTTAAATGTAAACGTACAATAAGTGTTTTGGTACAAGATTTGTTTCAGACAATTTTAAATTGAATTATGAATGTTCGAGACTTGTCACAGGTTAGGTTATACTAATTTCAGTACGTTTTGTTCCTATCAGCCTATTGGTTCCTTGGTGCGTCAATTACTTAAAATCTATCTATAATATAGGGGAGCTATATCCAAATCTCAACCGATTTTCACGAAACTTGGCACACACCATTCTGCATTAAATTCAGTAAGTTATGCAACATAAGAACTTTGGTACATTATTTACATTAAATCGGACGAAAATATATATCTAGATCTGAACCGATTTTCACGAAACATAGCTTACATAATTCCAGCATCAATTCAGTACGCTATGCCAAATCTCGTGCAAATCAAAAGATATACGTGGACTTTGGTGCACCTTTTACATTAAATCGGACGAAAATATATATGGGAGCTATATCTAAATCTGAACCAATTTTCACGAAACTTGGCAGACATCACACTAGGCTCAATTCAGTACGTTTTGCCAAATTTCTAAATACTAAAGGACTTTGGTGCACCATTTACATTAAATCGGACGAAAATATATATGGGACCTATATATAATCTGGACCGATTTTCACGAAACTTGGCAGACATCACTCTAGGCTCAATTCAGTACGTCATTCCAAATTTCGTGCAAATCGAAAGATATATAGGGACTTTGGTGCATCATTTACATGAAATCGGACGAAACTATGTATGAGATCTATATTTAAATCAAACCCGATTTTTTCCAATTTCAATAGGGTTCGTCCTTTCATCCAAATCGGATTATAAATGCGACCTGTACTTTCTTTACAGTTTAACACCAACAGACGGACAGACGGACGGACATGCATAAATCGACTCAGAAAGTGAATCTATGCATATTCTCAAAAGGAACTATGGGTCTTTCTCGTTACAAACATATGCACAAAGACATAATACCCCTTATCCCACTAACAAGTTTCAAAAAATTTTTAATTCTCTTGGGAAAGTATTTCAAACTTTTTTTAACTATATTCCAATAAACTCTTCAATTCACACCTATTTTTACCACCTAACATACATATCTTTTTTGATGCCTATCATCACATCACATTCCATATCAAATCACCTTCCATAGGTATAACACATAATCCCTTATACCGTTGCCAATTACCTTTTGAATTTGCTTGTCAAAATATCATTTGTTATTGTTGTAGTTGTTGCTGTGAATGAATTTAAAGTGTCAATTAGCCTGTCATATACTCACCGCGGCTGACCATAAAATCAAAATACGAATAGCCGTCATAAACAAATGTATTTTATTGTTATTTATTTATTTGTTGCTATTGTTGTACAATATATTCCATTTCTAAGAAAATAGTCATGTCATGTTTTGCTTGTCCAAATGCCAAATGAAATAAAAATTGTATATATTTTTGGATTTTAATAAAATCTTTATTTCATGTCAAGAAGGCAAAAATTGATTCTAGACGGCTTAAGATTTCAAATTCAATTCAAAGTTCAGCGGCAGCAACAGCAGCAGGGAAGCGAGCGACAGTAGCTTTGTTTGACGGCTTTGTGTCATATCCGTGACGTTGACCAACAATGTGAGCTACATACATATGACTGACATACCATAACGACTATGACAACCACAAAGGTGAGAGGTTCCCGATAAATCGGCATGCCGCATAGATTGTTTCCAACCAAATGTGTTTTTTTTATTAACGAATGTAGGTGGTCTTTTTATTAATTGAGCTTTTGCCACCGCCACCGTTTCAATATTTGTGGCGTTGATTGATCTCCTCATTTTTTGTTTTCATTTGGATTCCGTTCAAAATGTTGTCTGTGTTGAGATTGGTTTTGGATTTTGGTGTTAATACTGCTGTGTAAATCATCAACAAGCTGTGAATTTGAAATTGTTCCTTTGTTTGATTTATTTGCGCGATATTGATTTGCTTTTGTTGAATTTATGACAGATTTCATGTTGATTTTTGAAAATAAGCTGCAATTTCTTAGGAAATTATTATGTTTTCATCATAAAAGCTTACAGTATTAAGTCTGAGCGAATCTTCCCAGGCAATAAAGCAATTAAATAATAAAAATTTGTCTAATAAAGTCATGAATCATATTTTGGCGAAAACCTTTTCTTATAAGTATTAGAGGTTAATATTAAATTATAAATTTTATAACTTGAAAATGGGTTCACTGTGTGAAGTTTTCTTTTGTGTTCTTGAGTAATGTTGTCTTTATTTATGAAGAAATGTTATAATCATTCTTATTCATATACGTTGGATTGCAAAGCGTATTGGTTAAACCGAAATATACATTAGATTATTGGAGTAAAACTATAAGAAATAATAACTAAGGTAATGAAATAGCATATCCATAATTTTGATATTTATATGTATTTTTATACCTTAGACTTTTTCCGTACTCCAAATAAAATTATCCCAATTGTATTATTTGGTGAAATTTTCACGTTTTTTAATCGAATTGGCTCTACTTTGGGTTCTCCTTGGGTCTCCTACCACTTATTTATAATAAGTTCCACTCGATTTTATTCATTTGTATACCCTCCACCATAGTATGGAGGGTGTATTAGTTTTGTTTTTCCGTTTGTAACGCATCGAAATAATCATTTCCGACCCTATAAAGTATATATATTCTTGATCAGCGTAAAATTCTATGACGGTCAAAGCATGTCCGTCTGTCTGTTGTAATCACTCTAGCGTCTTTTGTCTGCAGACAGGTCAAGTTCGAAGATGGGTACCCCCCAATTTTAAGTATTTTGGGGTTCTTAAGTGCGTTTTTCAACCGAATTCGCCGAAATTTAGTAAAATGGGTTCTTTTTGGATACCAAATTTCTCCACTAAAAATTAAAATTAACGGTACCCCCACTTTTCGGTATTTTGGTTTTCTTGAGCGCGTTTTTCAACTAAATACGCTGAAATTTGGTACATTGGGTTCTTATTGGGTACTAAATGTCTCCAAAAAAATTTCAGTATTTTGGGGGTCTTGATCGTATTTTTCCACCGAATTTGCTGTAATTTAGTATTTTGAGTTCTTAATTGGTACCAAATCTCTCCACAAAAAATTATAAATATAGGTTCATTTTTTCGGATAGCTCCTATATAAGGGTACCCCAAATTTTCGATATTTTGGGGTTCTTGAGCGCGCTTTTCAACCGAATTCGTTGCAATTTTGTATTTTGTAGTCGTATGTGGTAACAAATCTCCCTACCAACAATTTTTAATATTCGCCGCCTTTTTGGGGTCGTCTCCATATAACCCCCTGTTTTTATATTAAAATATTGATTTGTTCCTTGTTTGGGTTTGGTTGTAAGACTCTGTTGTAATCATTTCATCTGCGGAAGATACGAAAAAAAAACTAGAGCATAAGGTTCGCTAATTAACTATATATACCACAATCGATTGGAGAAATGTCGGTATAGGTACACTTTTTGGTATGTACCCTATATTTTTATTTCAAGTACCTGTCAGTATATCTATGGTGTAGGGTATCAAAAGTTCCGCCCGGCCAAACGTAACGCTTTTTTACTTGTTTATGTCTACCTCATTTCCACCTTTTCACTCCTCGCTTATTAGTCTTTAGTATTGAAAATGGGATATATCTATCCTCGATTTGGCATGACAATAGGGTTTTCAGCCTCTCTGGACTTTAGAATATTTAATATAGAGAATATTTAATACAGAGTTTTGATTTGTTTGGTATTGAAAATAAGATATATCGGCCCACCATAAATTGGTTCATCAATTCGGTGTTTTTTTAGATGTACGAGGGCGGGTGGTTTAGCTGTACGAAACTTCAATAAACTTAGTCCAACGCTTTTCTAGCAATTCTCTCACTTGATTAAAATCGTTTAGCTCAAGGTCTTCAAAATAGTGGTTTACTACTGTTTAGATTTGGGAACATGTAAAAGTCACTGAGAGCTAAATCAAGAGAAGGTGGGCGGTCAAGCAACTCGTATTTTAATTCGTTGATTTTAGCCAAAGCATGGGTACTTACGTAAGCAGATGAGGCAGCACTTGGAGTGTTTGAGAGAAAAATTCTCCGAAGGATCTATGGGCCGATCTGCGTTGACTGTGAATATCGCCGTCGAATGAACCATGAGTAGTACCAGCTATTCTCGGATATCGACATTGTTAGACGTATTGAGCTGCAGCGACTACGTTGACTAGGTCATGTTGTGAGAATGAATGAAGATGCCCCAGCCCAGAAGGCATATAAAAGTGAACCAGCTGATGGCTTGCGCAGAAGGGGAAGGCCAAGAATACGTTGGAAAGATCAAGTTGAAGACAATATCGCCAAAAACGGTCTTTCAAATTGGAAAAACTGCGCAAAAGACCGATGCGCCTGGAAATCTATTCTAAGCTCGGCTTATGGAACTTAAGTTCTGTCACAAGCCAGCTAAGTAAGTAAGATTTTAGCCATTGTGAAAACACTCTTGTACACTGGTGCATTGTCTTGATTTTTTTTTTTTTTTTTGTAACACAGAACTTTTTTTTACAATTTCTACAATTAATTGATCCAAAAGGTTGCAAAGTACTCTGAATTTATTATTTACCCTTCAATAAAATACCTTTGAAGTCCCAAGCAACGCCCTGAGTTGTAGCATAATGAATGGTATGATTTAAGGGGACCCCCCATTCTCGGTGTCATTTTTTTATTTAATTCGCAACTATATTAATTCAAGAATGTCCCTACAAAATGTCAAGTGAAAATCTCAAGAACTCTTGAATATATAGCCGATTTATTGTGTCAGCATCAAGTGACGGCTAAAGGGCTTCTCAAACTTTAAACGCGTTTTTCTCTTTTGCGAATGGCGGGCACGATAACTCAAAAACTAATAACCCGATCGATTCCAAATTTTTACACTTTTCTCTGTGAGTGTATAGCTATCGCATGAACTAGGATAAAGCCTATCGGTGAAGATCTTCCTTATTTTTTAATTTGGTTTTTGGTGAAAAATCGGCGATTTTCCAAAAATATATTTTCGCCATTTTGTTAATTTTAGAGAGAAGTCAATAATCCTAGTTCATAAGAGAGCCAGGTTTGTAACTGTGCAGATATATATATATATATATATATATATATTTGAAGATTTAAAGGAAAAGAAAAATAATTTACACAATGTTTTTGGTATTGTTTTGTTGTTTTTTTTTTATTATTGACTTCGCTCAAAAATCAACAAAATGGCGGACCTTTCATTTTTTTTTTGGAAAATTGCCTATTTTTTACCACAAACCAAGTTAAAAAATAAGGAATATCTTGACAGAACGTCCCAAAATATGGAATCGATTGGATTATTAGCTTTTGAGCTATCGTGCCCGCCATACGCAAAAACGCTGTTTGGAGAAAAAAAGTTTGAGAAGCCCTCTTACCGTCACTTGATGCTATCACAATAAAGCGTATATATCTGCAAGAGTTTTTGAGATTTTCACTTTAAATTTCATAGGGACATCCTTGAATTAGTGTAGATTCAAATTAAATCAATACAAAATTAAATTTTTTGAAACCGAGAAAGGGGGGAGGGGGTCCCCTTAAATCGATTTACATAATTGTGTTCCATTGCAAAAAAAAAAAAAACGAATCTAAATGTGCCCTAATGACATGTACTTTGGCATAGGTTACCGAGAACATGTGTGCGGATGTACTAAAGAAGAACCCATTGTACCAAATTTCAGCGAATTCGGTTAAAAAGCACGTTCAAGAACCCCATGTGATACCCAATTCCTATGCGTGGGACGATATAGCTCATCTTCGAACTTGACCTGCTTGATCTGCAGACAAATGACAACTCTAGTGACTCATTAGTGACTCAGAACCGGCGACTAGAATTTGTTGATATTGATTTCTGAAGGGGATGAAATAGTTAAAAATTACTGTAGTGATCGTGACAGGTCATTGCAGAATCAGGTCTCTCTGGCAGTATATAGAAAAAAGAGGAGATAGACCCCAAAATCATTAACATTCTTAACAAAAACTTGTCAACTACTTATATTGACTCTGGGTTGTTGGAATAGACCTTATATTAACTTCGCCCAAAGGAAGAAGTTATAAAACTATAGTTAATATATATTCGTATTAGAGTAATGCATTCTAACTCCAACCATATAAATCACTAATATTATATGTCCAATATATACCCCTACAATCGATGCAAGGCCAGCGAAGACCTTTGTCCTCGGTTAGTTATTAGGTCAAACTGTTTGCCGTTGAAATGCACATGTTAAGCTATTAACGTTGCAATCCATTATTAAGTAATTACTAAAAGCATGCTCAATATTGATTAGGATAATTATTAAATATTAAACAGAAAATCCGAAGGCCTTATTTGGAGGCTATACCAATAACTGGGTCAATACTGATTATTTTTCGCAAGGATATTTTCTATCCATTAAACCATTTAGTTCCGATACTAAAATTGTATCTACTACTACTCGATAAAAATACTGACTAAAATAATAATAATAAAATAAAAAAAATTAGCTTTTTGATGGTAATTAGGAAGATTGATGCTACTACCGAAGTTAATGTAATGTAATTTATCATGTTGTGTCAATTATCCCACTAAAATGCTTTGTTATAGATTCCATATAGCGGTTCCTCTCCATTTTCAATATTTTGAAGGTTTTAACCTTTCCGCACCAAGTAACTGTAATTTTGGACAAGGGCGTTCATATTTTCGTACCATAAAATTAGAATTTCCAAATATCCAGCTTTTAACATTTATCATTATGCAAAGTTCAAGACATATGCACTTGATTTCTCGGCACACATCGGTAAATCTCTCTGCCACCCAATCAGTCTCTTGTTCACGCTAATTACCAAAGCAAAGATAATTTATTCGGAATCGAATTTTCTTCGGGCAATCGATTTGCGACATAAATTCAGGAATAATATTATTATCGCTTATAGTTATATTAAAAATTCAAAATCGAATAATTATTGAAACAAAAACAACAAATCACATTTCAAAGCCACCAAATCCACTTAACAATTGAGTCCTTTAACCTTATGTTACAATTAAACGCGATCCATGTACAAAAATTAAATCACTTCAAATGCTGTTGTTGTTGTTCTTTGTCGTTCATCGTTGTTTGTGTTGTCTGTTGCCTGTTTTGCTGTTGTTGCTTGTTGCAATTTACAACGCAACAGCTAAACAATTGTCTACTTCACGCAAACCTTTAAAATGTACTGATTGCGACTTTTAATGCGCGTTTATTGTGCATATCAGCGGACATCATCTGAGAGAGTTGGCCAACATCAGCATCAGCAACCGAACAGCAACAACAAGAACAAAAATACAACGCGAAAAACGATCATCATTGCTGAACAACTGCATCAACACACACACGCCGGCACCCAACTGCAAATGAAGCAAATAAAACCAAAGTACCAAGTGGAAGTACTAATGTCTTTGGGATGAAGAACAACTTTGGCTAACAATCGTCACAGAAAAAACGACAGACACACGGACTAACACACACACACAAACATGCACACCTTTAGTGGCAACACAAGCAGAGAACCAGACCAGTCCTATATCCTTAGCTGGATCATCAAGGCAATCATGATGTGGCTGCAACAGCCGTTACTGATGAATGCAACAACAAAAACAACAACACCAACCACCACATCAGCATTGCTGATGATGATCAACACTGCGAAATCTTTAAGACCAAATCGTCAACGTCTTGGGTGGTCTCGAACCATTTCAGCGGCATGGCATCAAAGTACCTCGAACTTGCCAAACTCCTGATGATGCTTAAGCCCAACAAACAACCAACCAAGAACAACAACACCACCACCAAACATCAAACCAATTTTTTGCGCATGCCCAAAAGCCATCGACTTTTGTTGTTCGTTTCAGACCTTAAGGTTTGGTGCTGTTGGCCTTTACTCCGCCACAGTGCACTCACTGGGAACCCATCCATCCGAACGTAGAAAAGCGAGCGAATTCACTCACATCAGGCAAGCAGCAAACAGGCATTAAATGAAATGATCGTTGAAATTCTTTGGAATATTCTTCGGTTTGCATTTGGAAAACGCAGTCATCCTGGGTTCGGAACATAAAAAAAGGGACCAACCAGTCTGCCGGTTTGTTGGTGTTTCATAGGAATTTACAAATGAATTGCGTCGTCTTGTTGCATAGAACAAGAGCGTAGCGACCCAACGTCTGAGAATGAAACTTAACCGATTCAATTGTTGACTGACTGTGTGTTTCGGTTGCCAATGAAGTTGAAAATATAATAAATTTAATTTCTTATGAACAAGAACAGCACCAATAACAACAACAACATCAACGACACACAACTTACAAACTTCCATTTGCAAATGGATGGAAATAATCCATGAAATTGATACGGAACCAAAACACAGATGCAGAAAGAAACGCCGAAGATAGACCAAACATTTGGAAAAATATATGAAAATAAAAAAAAACTCTGCAGGGTAGGAATGCCAATTCTGAAATTTTTAAATTCCGGATTTCTACTTAATCTATAGACAGTGAGCTCCCTTCTCATTTGTTATTATATATTCCACAGACAATGAACTCTCGTAGGGAGCTCATCATCTATTCTATAGACAATGAGCTCTCTTAGGGAGCTCATCATCTATTCTATAGACATGGAGCTCATCATCTACCCTTACCCGGTAAATACCCGGTAACCAAGGGGTGGGTAAATACAGGGTAAATGCCCATTTGCGGGTATTTATCCCTATTTCCGGGTTTCTGTTATCAAATCGGTTTAGAATGAATAGTTTTACGATACTTATAGAGGCGGGCATACTGAGTTTTTGGTAAACTTGGTATAAACTAATTAACTGCCAACCACTTCACATAGGTGCGAAAATTTTGCATACTGTCTTTGAATGTCAAAGCCAATATAGAAATCGAAAATGTCCGATAGTATAAAAAACATGAAATCTGGAGATACGGTTATATGGGAGCTATATCAAAACTTGGATCGAGGGACCCCATTTCTGTTTCTCAGGTTGTTTAGAAATTAAAAACATGTATTAAAATTTTGGGCCGCGAATGTCATGTGGGTTATACCCAATTTTGGGTAGAAAAGATCCTCAAATAAGGGTACCTTTGTACGGGGCTACCAGTAAACGTGGACCTACATACATAATTTTTTGCATGAACATTTGGTACCCAAAGAATACTGCGCCAAATTACAGCCAATTTGGTTGTATGTTTAATAAACAAATAATTCCTTAATCTAGAAATAGGGGGCTAGATCAAAACTTGGACCCAGGCACCCCATTTCCTATACCATTACTTGTATTGATAAGTCATCTGAACCAAAAGATGGCCGCCCATGTCAAGTGGTTTACCCAATTTTTGGGTAAAAACTCGGGTATTTACCCAAGATATTTACCCCAACCCTGACTTTAAAGTATCGAAAACTATCCATTTATTATTTATAACAGAAACCCGGAAATAGGGTGTAAGATGTTGTATTACCTATTTAATATAGTAAATACCCAAAAAAACAAATACCCACAAAATGGGTATTTACCCAATTATGGTATTTACCCTTTGGGCATTTACCCATCGCCCATCTCTAACTATAATTAAGCTCTATTATTAAACTCGATCATCAGTCTCATATGCTGGTTGAGTTCATCATTTCTCCTGTAAACAGTGACCCTCTTGGTGTTGCTCATAATCGATTCGATGTATAATGGTATATTATATACTTGATCTTCAGTATGGAGACCTTCAGGCATATATTCGGTACATTTTTGCCGCAACCCACATTTCCATTGTCGTCAATAAGTGGGGAGCTCACATTTTGTTTGCTTGTATATTGTAATCTAGAACTAATAGGCTTTGATGTGCGGTGCTTCTTGACTCCCGATCTCACCAAAGTCACTCACTTTAATGTATGAATTGCGAGTTAGTTAAAGCTAATTTTAAGGCGACTAATAGCAACACGAACTTAACTCAGTAGGTTAACAAAAAAT